>NC_070610.1:34390000-34690000 GCF_027172205.1 Podarcis raffonei
GTTTCCCCACACCTGCAACCCTCCCCAAACTCCTATTCGTGAAACTGCCATCTGTGCACATCTCTCATGTACAGACCTCAGTGGCTTAAGTTTTCAAAGGGAAGCTTGTTGGAAGGGAAACACATCAAGCAGCCGTATTTCTCAAGAAGCTGCAGTATGGATATGGGTCATGGCTAATGCAGTAGGATTTTTGCTTGGCATGCAAAAAGTCCCAGGTTCAATCCCCAGCATCTCCAAATAGGGTTGGGAATGCACTTGCCTGAAACTCTCAAGAGCTGCTGCCTGTCAGTGTAGACAATAGGGAGCTAGATAGCCTGAAGGTCTCACTCGGTATAAGACAGCTTTCGATGTTCCTATTTTCTACAGTTCTCTCTTATACATTTTGGTTGTTCCCTTCCTGTTCTCCATACTTCCTTCCAAGGGGAATGGGAAAAGTAAGGATTAAGGCTGCAATCCTTACCCATAACAATTAGGATGATTAATAATAATAATAATAATAAGAAGAAGAAGAAGAAGAAGAAGAAGAATTTATTTATTTATTTATTTATTTATTTATTCATTCATTCATTCATACATACATACATACATACATACATACATCGCCCATCTGGCTGGGTTTTCCCAGCCACTCTGGGTGGCTCCCAACAGAATATAAAAACATCAAACATTTAAAATTTCCCTAAACATGGTTGCCTTCAGATGTCTTCTAAAAGTCAGCTGGTTGTTTATTTCCTTGACATCTGATGGGAGGGTGTTCCACAGGGCAGGTGCCACTACCGAGAAGACCCTCTGCCTGGTTTCCTGTAACTTCACTTCTCACAGTGAGGGAACCACCAGAAGGCCCTCAGTGCTGGATCTCAGTGTCCGGGCTGAACGATGCGGGTGGAGACACTCCTTCAGGAAGTAGTGTGGTGTCGTGACAGACTAGGACCTGGAAGACGAGGGTTCAAATCCCCGCTTGGCCATGAAACTCACCGGGTGACCTTCAACCTGACCTACCTCACAGGGTTGTTGTGGAAATTACATGAGGAGTGGTAAGAACCATGCACACTACCTTGAGATCCTTGGAGGAAAAGGTGAGATAGAAATGCACTTAATTCATTAATGGACAATTGAAACCGACTCTTCTTAGCTCGCATAGTGGCAGCATCTTAAGAGATATTTGGCAATGAAGAAAAGAGTCTGAATACACACTGAGGCAGCAATAATCCTAAACAGAAGCCCCACGGAAGGCAGAAGAACTTGTTTCTGAATAAGCATGCCAGATTTAAAAGTACATACACACATCTCTGGTGTATAGCGTATTCAGAGGCAATCCTACTGCCCCCATCCCCCGAAATCAGTGGGAGTTTTCAGATCACCTATTTGGGAGGAAGATGGCCATGAGGTATGTTTTACGTGTGGGGATGGGGGGAGAGAAACATCAAAGCATGCGCAAGGCACAATGTGGGACGCACATGGGCAACTCCAGAGGCCTCACCGGCAGAAACGTGTTTCCTAGAGTTTTCCAGCCTCTCCCTCCACCCCACCCACCCACCCACGATTTCTTTTCTTCACAGGCAGCATAGCTCAAGGCCGTAAACACACCATTAAGGTTTTGTTCAGAGGCAAGTGAAGGAAAGAACTCTAAAGAGACTTCTCCGTTCCAACGTTTCCATTAAGTGACTATTGAAGAGGCACTCGGGAAAAGTTGTCAGATCCATTCTGTTCACGATCCGGTAGGAATAAACATCAAAATATGTACATGTACCACTTATTTTTAGGGTGTGATGTTTTGAAAAGAGAAGGAGAGGTGTTTTGATTAAATTCACAGTCCCGATAGTAACAGATATCTTACGGACATAGTTCTGCTCAGTTCTATTTAAAAACACGTACAGAAACTACTATAGCCATTTAACTTTATTTCTACAGGCAGCAATTTGAAAAAGGGCTGTAGTCAAAGGCAGAGTTGCCACAGGGATAGTCTATGTCTCTCCCTTCATGTTCAACCTCCGCCCCCCCACCTTTAATTTGTAGCAATATAAGGGGGAAACATGGTTACAAGGATTGTCACTCCCAATCTCTGCTGAGCTGTGGCAAGATTTCAGTCGGTTCCAGGTGCTCACCAAGGGTCTGTGTTCCTTTGAGGATCAATATGTGGTGGAGGCTGTCATAGCTTTAAGAAATATGATTTATTCATAAATTGACACCTGAATTTAGATGGAAGGAGTCCAGATCTTACAGCATGGCCATATCAAGTGAGGCTTGTTCCCCACAGCAGTACAGTCCTGGAGACCTGACCTCATTGGTTCCCATCCCAATACCATGGAAGCCTCTGCAGTTCTAACCCCAGTAATGTTCAGGGGTGCCAACTTGAGGGGGGGGAGTGCCAAGTAAGCCTCACCTCACATAATTGATCACAAAACACAGCACGCACACACACGCACACACACACACACACACACACACACACACACCATTTGTTTTTTGTTTTTTTTAATAATTTTTTTTATTAGTTTTCCAACATGAATTACACACATTACAACTCACAATACACAGACAAACAAACATATAAACACGTAAAATTTCATAACCTCTTTTTCTTAAGCCTTATTTCACCGACTTCCCCATGCCTCCCTTTTCTGCATCCCTGTTTTAAAATTTTCCAGCAACCCCTCCACACACACCATTTGAATGGCAATGCCCATCAGCTTGGGTGGGCAGCCTCCTCAAATATCTTATGGGGGGGTGAAGGGACCTTGGCCCCTAGGAGTTGGCTTCTATACTAATGCTGACACTTCAACAAGGGTGGAGGTGAAAAGGAATTCAATCAGAACAGGCTGGGGGTGGACAGGGGGAAGGCTACACACCCTGCTCCTGGACCTTTGCAATGACACAAAATCATAGCAATGTTTGTACAACAAGATTGCTGCACCAGTACAACAACAAGCAGGTCTCATCCTGTGGTGAGTTTTGGGATCAGTCTCCAGCTGCAGCCCAACAGACCCAAAGAACTTGAGTATATAACCAAGGTGGTCTCTCTCCATTCACATCAGGGGCCAGCAGGAGCAAAAGCAAGAGGGAAGATCACTCTACAATAGAGGAGATACTGCAGGTAAATAGTAAGCTGTTGTTTGAAAACTTTGAGTGCAGCTTTTGCCAACCTGGTGGCCTGCAGATGTTTTGGATTGCAACTCCTACCAATCTCAGACAGAAGGGCTGTGATGGCTGGTGCTGATGGATGTTGTAGTCCAAAACACCTGGAGGCCAGCAGGTTGGGGTGGGCTGTCCTAATATCTTCTGACAAACCTGATCCTAGGGATCGGCTTAATACACAAGTAGCAATACATCTTGCCAAACACAGTTCTACTCCTGGAGAGAGATGTAGAATTAGCTGCCCCAATTGCCAGCCTTTACCTCTTTCCTTGGGACGCGGGTGGCGCTGTGGGTTAAACCACAGAGCCTAGGACTTGCCGATCAGAAGGTCAGCGGTTCGAATCCCCATGACGGGGTGAGCTCCCGTTGTTCGGTCCCTGCTCCTGCCAACCTAGCAGTTCGAAAGCACATCAAAGTGCAAGTAGATAAATAGGTACTGCTCCGGCGGGAAGGTAAACAGTGTTTCCGTGGCTGCTCTGGTTTCACCAGAAGTGGCTTAGTCATGTTGGCCACATAACCCAGAAACTGTCTTCGGACAAATGCTGGCTCCTCAGCCTATAGAGCAAGATGAGCGCCGCAACCCCAGAGTCATCCACGACTGGACCTAATGGTCAGGGGTCCCTTTACCGTTACCTTTTTACCTCTGTCCCTACAGTCTGTGGCAGGATTGGGGAATCTGTGGCTCACTGAAAGATACTGAACTCCAACTCCCTTCTTCCCTGTCCTTTAGCTATGCTGACTGAGGCTGATGAGGGCTGCGTAGCAACAACATCTGGAGGGCCCACAGCAGCTGGTTCAGCAGCTGGTAGTTGGAGGGGGGCGGACTTTCCCAGCCAGATGGTTGCATTCGATTCTTGCCAGCTTTCCGAAGGTCACACTTGTACCTTTGTTTGCCAGGCTGTTTTCTACACACCCCTCTCACTGTTGTCCGTCTAGGCAAGCAAGAAGCACGATCGAAGTTCAAGGGCACATTCCAGCTAGGAAAATATTATTCAAGGACAATGTGAAGCATGGATGATGAACGGTGTGGCACAGGTAGAGGAGCATGGCTGAGAAAAGACTCCAAATAACAGATACAGTGGTACCTCAGGTTATAAACACCTTGGGTTACATACACTTCAGGTTACAAACTCTGCTAACCCGGTAGTAGTACCTCGGGTTAAGAACTTTGCCCCGGGATGAGAACAGAAATAGAGCAGTGGTGGCTTGGCGGCAACGGGAGACCCCATTAGCTAAAGTGGTACCTCCAGTTAAGAACGGTTTCAGGTTAAGAACATACCTCCGGAATGAATTCAGTTCATAACCTGAGGTACCACTGCACTGATTTCATTTATTTGTAAGATTTCTTACCTGTCCTTTGCCACAGGGTGGGTTACAACAAACTTATCATGAAATTTAAGAAAGCTCATTCAATTGGAAAGATAAGTAAAACAATTCCAATATAGGTTAAACAAAACAGAAGAGGTGGGTCCACCCCCCCAAAAAAAATAATCTGTCAAGATTGAGAGACCTGGAGTGCCTCAAGGATGCCACTCAGTGGGGCGAGAGAGGCACCAGTCTTCGTTCATGCATGGATCAGAAGCACAAGACAACCAAGGTCAGTGTCAATTCTTTCTTTCTTTCTTTCTTTGACATTTTAATTTCATGCCTACTATATAAATGACCTGTTATACATGAAAACATTTTAAATACACCAACTAAGTCAACTTAGAGATGAGCTTGTTCCTCCATAGTTATAACTGATCTTTCCTGCTGGGTCCTAAGGGCTTCTAAACTCTTAGAGGATGGAGCTATTCCTCAGGGCTTGGAGACGAAATAGATGCTGAAAAGCAACTTTTCAAGCATTTCGCTAATATGAACATGTTGTAGTCAGAATGAAGTATTTTTTCAAACAACAGACATTTCTCTTTTAAATCAGGGCTTGTGGAGAGCAAAAGGACATTCCAAGGGACCTGGTGAATTTTAATAAAAATGTCACGTTTTGTTTATTTGTTTGAATATTCAGCGGGCGGGCGGGGGGAGAATAAACCACATTACAGTATTTTTCCAATACAAATGTCATGTTCTGAATGCCTCTACACCCAATTTATAAACTGGCAAAGGGAATATGTCAATAATAAAAAATTATCTTGACTACATCTTGGTGGGGAAGCAGTGAGACCCAGATCCAGAATGTTTTGATGTCAGTGCCCAAAACTTTTGAAATGATTAAAATTATAAGCCAATATTTTTAATTTTATTAAAATTCTATTCATATCACTCAGATTTATGTTTTATTCAACATATCATTCCATATGCATTTATTTATTTATCGCAGAACCAGCTGTAGCATACATGATACAGCTGATATATGGATTTAATAAAAAAAAGCCAAGGAAAACAACATTCAGATGCTGACACACTGCTCCATGCATCTATGAGGTTCCTACAAGAATGGGCGTCTCCTCTTCTGGGGTTCAGTAGAAAGGATGGGTTCATAGACAGGCACCCTTTTGCTGTCTCTTCCACTTAGCAAAGTCTTTGCTTCCAATAAGTGAAAAACCCTTGCTCCTAAATACACACAAAGAAATGTCTTGATCAAATGGATCTCCCTTTCTGCAGGCACAGTAGAATCACTTAGCCAGAGATGATCCCTTAGGTGCTGGCTACATATTCCAGCCTATCATGGGAGCTGTTTTTCTATGAATTCGCCCAACAGTGTTGCTGCCATACTTAAAAGCCTGCAACCACATGGACAGGGCCTAAGGTCAGGCTCTTTTCTTCAGAGTAGGCACTACCCACCACCATCACCACCAAGAGCATGAGTACTATTCTAGAGGAAAGACTCGCATGATAGACCTCATTCACATACTTGCACACTTTAAAAAGTGACAGCTGCCCTGCTGTCATGGAGAAGTTGGAGAAGTTGATTCCAGGTTGGGGCTATGACATGCTGAGGAAACCTGGGTCAGCTCCAGATCTCACCTGCAACAACTAAATTATCTGACATTTGGCAGCCACTTTGCACTTGCAGCTAAGTGCATTTGGATCTGGACAGGAGATTGCCTGGGGATTTTGTGTGCATTGCACTGCCTTGATTTCCATGATGCAAAAGAGGTGGGATATAAATATCCTCAACAAATAAAGGCATTCGAGACAAGATCATCAAATCCCAGGATGTCAGCTTCTGGGCCCAAACCAGGGATATTTTCAGTGGATGGATTAATTATTTCTCCTCCCATTTGGACTACTGCAGTGTTCTCTTCATGGGGCTACCCTTCTAGAAACTGCAGCTGGTGCAAAATGTGACAGGCAGACTGCTGAGCTGAGCAGTGAGGTAATGCCATGTGTTGCTGGTCCTAGAAGCAATGCCTTGGCAGCCTGTGAGCTGGTGGGTCAAAATCAATCTGGTGGTAGAAGGCAGCTTGGGGCACAAGTACCTAAAACATCCCTCTCCCATTTCAACCCACCTGAACCTTAAGAGCAGCAGGGGTGGCTTTGCTCACAGTGTCATCAATGAGCATGGCTAGAGAGCAGTGCCCTGATTATGAAACACCCTCCCTATTGAAGTCTGCTTGTCCCTATATATTACCATCAGTTAAACACAAACTGAAAACATTTTTGTCCACCAAGGCATTCAGTATGTGAACGTTGGGTAGGTTTTAAGCAGATGGAAATTGCTGTGCATTTTTTGACATGGTCTTTTGGTTGTTTTAAACTTTTGACATTGTTTTAATCAGAATGTTTTAATTAGGACGTTGCATGGTTGCCCAGCACTCTTCAGAAGGCAGGGTAGAAGCAAAGTCATATTAATAATAAAATGACAATGATGATGCATTTATACATACATATACAACAATGTGACCAGTAGCCAGACATATACATCAATGCTCCACCTCAGTCACTGAGATCCTCTGATGAGGCACTTCTATGGTTCCTCACACCCCTGAGGTTTAGTCAGCCTTTACTAGGGACCAAACTTTTAGTGTGGCAGGCCCTGCCCTGTGGAACTCCCGGCCAGTAGAGGTTTGGAAGAAGCTATTCCTGCCTTCTTTTAGACATTGCCTAAAAATGAAACAAGCCTTAGAAATGTGAATTTTCCTTTATTTATAGTGAGTTGGCCTGATATTTTTCCTAATGCCTTATTGATGTTTTAATATTATAATTCTTGTATATGGTACACACCACCTTATATTTTTACAAAAATGCAGGAAAGAAAGAAAGAAAGAAAGAAAGAAAGAAAGAAAGAACATAGCACTTTACAAAGTAGCATGAGTTTGGTGGTGTGGATGTGGAGTGATGGTTAGGCTGAATGCCTGGACCCTAATTCTTGGAATTAGGGAGGTGCTAGTCTGGGTGATGGGCCATTAAGGGGAACAAAGGAAGGGGCTCTGTGTAGCTCCCCCCTCCCTCAACTTGTGGGTAGTTGGAAGGGGAAAGGCAGAGTTGAGAGCAGAGAGTAGGAGTGTGTAAGCTAGAAGCTGGAGAATAAGCAGGCTGAAACCTGTGTGGAAGAGTGATGCCTAATCTCTATTTGGATCCAAGGCTGTGCTATGAGTGAAGCAAGACCCTCTTGGGGTATTAATGCTGTGAACCCCTCCATCGTGGGCTCAGGCTGTATATGTGTGTAAATAAACCATATATCATAAAGACACCACAGTCTCTGCTATATCTAATTCCAAAGGAAACATGGTCCCTGGGTAAGCATCTGAAACCCCTGGAATCTCACACCTCTTGAAGATTGGGGTGGCGTGCATCAACGTGGAAGAAAGGGCTTCTGCTTCAAGGAGCTTACACTCTCCATTTTGAGAGCAGAGAAGGCAACAGAGGGAAGAGGAGCAAAAGGAGAGACATTTTTCAACATGACATGAATGCTAAACTGTGGTTCCCAATGACATCTGAGGCTCACAACATACACACTCTTGCTATATTATGCTAGATGGTAAAGATGGATAACATATGTTGAGAAGCCTTTAAAGTCACTTGTATTAATAGCTGTTGAAGTAAACATATGGGTTTGGAGGCTTTGTTTTTTGTTAAGTCCATGCACCATATGGGAGTGTCACCATCACCACTGACAGCAGAGCAAAGATACAATAATTAAATTTCAGAAAAGTGTGTGTGTGTGTGTGTGTGTGTGTGTGTGTGTGTGTGTAAGAAACCAATGAGGAAACATTTCGAAAATACACTATGAATAGAAGGAAACCCCAAGTAGATGCTTTGTAGCAACTAAAAGAAAACAGAAAAAGATTGTTTGGAACATGTGCACTAAATACCACAATGGAAGGAGGATTTCAGGATCTGCGAGGCAAGTCATATTATACAATAAGAGCCCACAGTCATTTGAGAAGTCTGAGGCCACATGGACACCATACATTTAATGCACTGTTATACAACTTGAAGCAGCCATGGCTGCCCCAAAGAATTCTGGGAGCTGTAATTAAATAATAAATAATAATAATAATAATAATAATAATAATAATAATAATAATAATAATAAACAACCGCCTTAGAACATAGAAGAGGGCATGGCTGTGAGAAGATATACAGTAGCTGTCACTCTCAAGAAGGGACCCCTGCACTTCTGAATTTGCCACTACACGGTTGTTTATACAGTGCAGTAAAAGCAGGACAAAAAAGAAAGCTTTCTGGAACATTCATGGTATGAAAAGTTACAGTCTTTTTTCCCAGGAAAGTATAGGTCATGGACTTCTTGCAAATGATGCAGCTTAAGCCAGGACTTGTGCAATGGTATTGAAACTGTGATTGTGTATAACCACTAAATCAAATGGATGTCTAGAGGCATCCCAAATGATTAAGAAGGTTTGTATAATTGCTGAGGGTTTTGAATCTTGTGTTTATATTAAAACTCACTGACTTTATGAGGGTCAGAGATGGGAGACTAGGAAATAAAAGCTTTCTCAAAAAAATTTTGTTTTGTGTAGCAACAATAATATTCAGGATAAGGTGTCATTTTATGAAATACTGATTATATTGTAAAGCAGTTGTTAATTTCATTTTATTGTTTATAATTTGTTTTTGCATACTGAATGTATATAAATATAAATAAATGTGTTTTTTTATTTTTTAAAAAGGAAAAAATTGCAATGTGAAGAACACATTTAAAATAAAAATGTTATGAACATAATATGTTCTAATCGCTAGTGAACCGAGGATCTCTATACACAATGCTCCAGCAAGGTCACTTCAATGCTGCTGACGCAGTGGTTTGACTTCACCCCAGAGACATGCTCCATTGTCTCTTGAAACAGACATATGCCCACAACATAACATGTAATTTGGACTCTACAGGGAAAGGGCTTTTTAAGCCATGTGAAGAACGCTAGTTGTTTCAAGAAAGAATGCAATGATGCAACCTTCACAGTTTAATCAGAAAGGGAGAAAGCAGATTCAGAGAGATTGAGGAGAAACCAACATTTCTCGACATTCGAAAGCAGAGACTTCCCATGCCTCGGCACAACATGTGGGATATTTGATGAAGAACAGCACAAGCATTCATGTGGTTACTGATGGATATGCAAATGAAATTAGGAACACATTCTAGGGGGTTGCCCACATTTCAGCATTGTTTAGCTGTTTGTCTACCCCCCCTGCCCCAGTTCAATTTAGACCTAGGAATGAAGAGGGGAAACTGCAAACAGTAAGACTGGGGGACACACTATGGCTGCTTTTGTGGTGAAAGAAAAAACCTTCCTTGGGCAGAATGCACATTTGATTTTTAAATGGTTTTAGTTTTTACCCCTCTCTGTATCACTGTCTCCTCCAACCTGATGCCCTCCAGATGTTTTTGGACTGCAACTCCAAAACGTTTGCAAGGCACCAGGTTGGCAAGGCTGCTCTATCATATTTACGATCTTCACAAGAGATGGATCCCTATAGCAGTGCCTTTTGTGTCACTTCTGAAAGGGTCTGCTGAGCTAGTACAGCCACAGAAACATCAAGGATCCTGTGTTGATATGTGCTCTTGGGTTGCCAAGTGAGCAAATAAACGTCAAGATTAGCATGCAGATCAGATGAAAAACTGATGGCAGCTGTATTAGGACTGATCCTGTTCTTAACCTTTAAAGCAGAGCTTTCCAAACTGTGTGTTGCAACACATTACTGTGTCGGCTGCAGTGTGTACGCATGTTTTGTGAACGCTTCCCACGCTTCTCCCAGGGCTGGAAAGGGGTTGGTTTAACCTCCAGCTTGCTAGTAAAACTGAATTACTGTGTCATGAAATGATACATGTCTCAAAAGTGTGTCGCCAACATGAAACGTTTGGAAAGCTCTGCCTTAAGGTGTGAATGCTACTTCTGCAATGTGAACAAAGCACTCCAAGTCAGATCAGGGCCCCCAGTAAGGCTTGTGTTGGTCTGTCACTGTTTTTCTGTACTCTCTCCTCTCCTGATACTATATTCTATGTCCAGAATGCTGCCTTCAGAGTTCTGAAGAGGTGTGGATGATTTAACTTTTTTTAAAACCATGCATTTCTATGGTAGAAAATAAAATCCTCTGGAGCTCTTTAGCACTCCATGGGTAGCATTCTGCACAGCTTCAGTTTGCAATGCCTTTTGGAAGATGTGCCTTCTCTCCAAACACAAACAAGTACCAGAAAGTTAGGCTGGCCATTGTGAAGCTGCAAATGTGTTTGAAAATGTACAATCAAGAAGACACCACACTCAGCCACCTAATTTTAAGGTAAGAAAGAGCAAGAAACAAACACTCCCCACTTCAAAAATATGAAACTAATATGAAGTTTGGACTTTTAGTTGGTGTAATAAAGTTTGGACTTTTAGTTGGTGTAATAAAAGTATTGCCCTAATATGGATGAAAGTGAAATCCTTTTGCTTCCCCCACAAAAACCCCTGGACCAATTTGTCTGCCATTTAGTAGGCTCAATTCACTCTGGAGGGGTTCCTGTGCCTGGAAATTTCATCCGCTTTTGCCAAAAAGGGGAAAAAATGTATAGCCACCCTTAGATTCCCCATAAGAGTGAATGGGGAATACAGAGCTTTGTTTTATGGAGAGCAGCTTAAAACCTGATTCATAAAATGAAGTTGCCAGACCACAGAGTGACTTACAAACAGATTAGGTTTTCAAAAGAAAAGCATTGGTACAGATAGAAGCTGAATATCAGGGCTGGTGCCCACTCTTACTATGTGCTACCCTACAGTGTCAGAGATAGTTTCTGAGATACACAGGTGGGGAGAGTGTTGTTGCAATTATCTCCTGGTTAGGGGCTTCCTATAGGTATCTGGCTGGCCACTGTGAAAAGAGGATCATAGACTAGATGGGTCTTTGGTCTGATCCAGCAGGGCTCTTATGTTCTTAAATGCTTGAGGCACAGATGGAAGGATTACATTCCAATTCCCACATGAAAAGGTACAAATCGAGGTTTAACCCTCCTCCATGTGACTTTTTTCCTTTTTTCAAAACAATACCCACAGTTTCTAGCCACACATCTCTCATACTGTCTAAGTTTGGCCTTTAACTTTTGTCAGATTTTTTTGGTTAAAAAAAATGCCATGATTTGATATTTCATATGGTTTTTAATATGTTTGTTTTGAGGTTTGTAATTTATTATATATGTAATAAATAAAAGATAAATGCATAAAATGACTTGGCCCCAACTTTGCTTTATCCCCTGCCCCTCACATGAAGAGAATCCAAGTATAGCAGATAATCTCATAAAACTCAATTTACCTTTTTCGACACTGCAACACATCTGGGAACCATTCAAGTAGACCTAATAGGTTATGAAGTGAGTTGGAAAGCAAAACGCTCTGCCTCTGTAGATTTTTGGAATACTGTAGTGAAAATCGTAGATCAGGGCCTTAACCTTGGTGTATAGCCAGAGTAGTAGGTATCTGAGGCAATTTTTTCTAGTTTCCATGGCATCAAAACTCAGGGATCAAGCAATCCTGCAGTGGGAAAGTGCCCACCACATAGTTTCAGTGCAGACATTCACAGACCAGTCAGAATTGTTTACTTCAGGGGTGGGGAACACGTGACCTTCCAGATGTAGCTGACTACAACTCCCATCATCACTGATCATTGGCTATGCTGGCTGGAGCTGGTGGAACATCGTCTGGAAGACCACATGTTAGCCACTGTTGTTTTTACTAAGTACAATGGGACTAAGTTCTAAGTGAGTGGGTGCAGGATTGCAGTCCAGAAGGATAAATAAGTCTAGTGACAAAGACAAACTCTGGCCCCATCTGCACTAGACATTTAAAGCTATATCATACCAGTTTAAACAGTCATGGCTTCCCCTCACAGAGCTGAAATTCTCAAGAGTGGTTTCATTTTTTATTTCTATTAATTGTAAGCCATTTGGAGAATTTGTTATTACAGGAAAGACAGGATGAAAAGGATGAACAGGATAAAATAAATAAATATTCTTCTTTGGCGATCACTTGTAGTTGAGTAAGATTGTCTTCCATGAATATGGTCTTAACAGTGTGTCTGTAAGTGATTGCGGAGACCAATTCTGGATCCACACGTCCTTCCATAGTGGGGACACAGGTTTCCGGGCAGAGGTTGATCACACTGAGGATTTGCCAAATGTGCCTTCCTCTTAGCTTGTTTCTCCTTTTCGCATCGAGTTTGTGCTTCTTCAAAGTCCATTGTGCCTTTGGTAGAGGCCATTCTCCAGTTGGAGCACTCATAGGCCAGTGTTTCCCAATTATCCATGCTTATACTGCATCTTTTTAGATTTGCCCTGAGAATGTCTTTAAACCTCTTTTGTTGTCCACCAGCATTTCACTCTCCATTCTTAAGTTTGGAATAGAGTAGCTGCTTTGGAAGACGGCAATCAGGCATCCAAACAACATAACCAGTCCAATGAAGTTGATGTTGAAGAATCATTGCTTTGACACTGGTGACATTAGTTCGCCTGTCTTCCCAAGTGATATGTAAAAAATTTCAGAGACACCATTGATGGAATCTTTCGAGGATTTCATGAATAAATATGCTTCTGCAGCAAGCAGTGGTTCTAATCTGCACTAGTTAATATCAATGTGAACAAAAGGAGACATGCTCTTTGTTCTGGATTAATTAACAAAGAAAATGATTGTAAAATCTTTGTGATTTGTCTTGGTTCCAAAATACTTGAAGGATCCCCTCCTACCATCCCATGCTGCCTGATTCCAAGCTCAGAAGGAGAGACCATTCTCTGTGTCCAACAAAGGGTGGAGAGTAACAAGAGACAGGGACTTTTCAGTGGCTGCACCTCTCATTATTGCAGAACACCTTGCTCTGTGAAGCATGGATGATCCTCTTTGGCTGTCTTTCACTAATTTGTGAAAACATGATTATTGCAGCAGGCTTTTGTTTGCTATGAGCCATAATGGTCATACTTTCTCTATAGTCTCTCTGCCAGTTCATCTGCTGCAAAATCCAATTTGTTAAAGACAATAAATTTATATTTAATGCATTTTAATTTTCATTTTTATTGCTTTTTATTATATTTTCTTGTATTTTTCTATTTTAAATTGTTTTAAGCCACCCTAAGTAGCGCATATACATTAGAAGGGCAGGAGAGTAATCTGTTAAGCAAACAAAGAAGTAAAAAATGATGTGGTATAAGAAACTCTGGGAAGGTGATCTAGACTTCTTTTTAAGTGGGGTGCAAATACATTTTTGGGAGATCCAAAATGTTCACTTTCTGCTTATGAAAGCCTGAGCTGCTTGCTAATACCCTGACATCATTCTGCAAACATTTGCGCATGACACAGTCCCTGTAAAGCTTGGGCTTATGCCCCCATCATTCTACTCAGGGCAAGGTGGGGAGGGAATCACACTTTTCCAATTAAAAAGCAGTTTTCTCTTCAAAGCAGCTTCCAATTATCCCTCCCCAACAACTTCCAGCTCAAATTAGATGGTTTCGCTAGTTGGGATCCAACCATCAGAACACAGGCACCTCTTTAGGATTCAGAGCAGGTGGGAAACAGGCTGTTGGCAATCAAAATTCCACATTAATATTAAACTAACAGTACTCAAAGCTTAAGCATGTGAAGCAGCTGAATATTCTACTGTACCTATTACTGCCAACAATTGGATTCCACCCCCCATCCCAACCTATAGAGCAATACTTTCATTTTTTGGCTTTGGATAAATGAAAATCCTTCTCTCTGCTCCAAGAAAAGGCCTCATTAAATGGCCCAGTGTTCTTGTTTCTCTGCTTTATTCTGGGAACACTAAGTCACCATAAACTGCCTTCGCCATCCACATTAAACCACGTTTATGACTCTTTCCCTCAACAGAACAATGTCAAATACCTCAGCTGGATGGATTCCATCGAAGACTTGAGGCTACCAGGCCTTGACTATAAAGACTGTTTTCATAAGCTTAAACCACTTTTCGCTTTCCTTCCATCTGTAAGGGCTGCTTTGCACATTTGGGCTGCAGTCCTGTACACTCTGACTTGGGTGTAAACTCCACTGGACTAGATGGGAGTTACTTCCAAGTACACATGTGTAGAAGTGCACTGCACATGTACATGTAAAATATTTTATGTGCCCCCCATGTGACATATGAATGCACAGTTGCAAGTACATGAATCATATGGGTACAAACATAGGATATGCCATAACTCCCTGTCAAGGCATACTCTAGTGGCAGGGCCAGATGCCAAGCAGCAGCCAAAGTTCAAAAAGGGCTCACCAGCAGTCAGATATTGTTCTGAGACTGCCTGCTCTGTCCTAAAATGATCTGTGTTGACATTCCCAGTGTGTTCTTGAACCACAACCCCCACCCATCCACGAACCTTGGCCATGCTGGCTGGGGATGATGGGGATTGTACTCTAACACCTGGGCATCCAAGGTTGGAAATGGCTTGCCTGGGGCTCCAGGTTAAGGAAGATGGCACTCCTGGTCATTCAAGTCACATTGGGGATGCAAAATTTTACCCCACTTTTTCTGTTTACTCTGCTTGAAGTGTGGAGCTTGCAACAAATTCCTTGGAACACATGACTACATAGATTCTATGCTCCTATGGAGACTAATGTATCGGTCTGATCCAGTTTGGATGTGGTCAGATTAAAGAATTTGTTGACTCTCTGCCAAAGTGTGAGTGTTTGTATCAAAGACATTAACTGCAGCTTCTCATCTGCTGAAATCCATATGTAAAGGTGAGCAGAGAGAAATGCAAGCAAAGGCACAGTGTTTTCCTTTGCTTCTCTGGTTAATGCAAATATTGGAATGACCAGGACATTCTGAAGATCATTTTATGTGTTACATTTCTATTATTATTATTATTATTATTATTATTATTATTATTATTATTCCCCAGCCACTCTTCCAACAGGAGATTAAAAATACATTAAAACATCAGTCATTAAAAAACTCCCCATATCATATGCACACACAAGTACACTCTCATGCACACACAGATTACCACACATGGCTAATGCACCCATCTGTATTTCACAGTGTGAGTGAGGGGTACATATCATGGAAGTGCTTCTAATGTAGGTGCTGCGCTACAGAGCTCCAGGGAACTTTGAAACAAAGCAGCCCCAGCTCAGAGTTAACCATGTATACCCATTATGTTGTGCAGGTCTAGGAGCTCGGGACAGGAAAAGAGGATTCTCAGTCTGAAGGCCCCTGCACTTCTGCAGTGCAAGCCAATTAGAATCACATCTCCACTCATGTTTACAATGTAGATAGAGATCGCATTTGATGTTCTGCATCCAGAATGGTACTGCATTGTAGATGCACGTTCACATCCCATCTCCATGGATGTTTCCAGGCCCAGAAAAGGAATTTGATTGAAGAAGCCTCTATTTACCTGCAGATCTCCCTTGCTGAATCACAGAATCATGGAATTGTAGGGTTGGGAGGGACCACGGGGATCATCCAGTCCATCCTCCTGCAGTGCCGGAATATTTCACCCAATCTGGGGCTTGAATCCATGACACTGAGATTAAGAATCACATGCACGAATAAAACGAATAACAATTAATATTAAAAGAAGAGTCACATGCTCCACCAACTGAGCTGTCCCTTAGGGCTTCAAAATGGAGGACGCATGATGGGCACACTTCTTAGATTGCAAAATTCCAAACAATGAAGCCATAGCATTTCCCCATTGGGGCTGAAGACCTATTTTGGGAACGAACAGCATAACAGTTAAATCAATTACTCACACCTGCCTTTTTCATTGCACATTTTGGGATACTGAATGCCTGCAGCAGGGAAGTGTCATTTCCAACTAGCTGACTGCAAGAAGATTATTACCACACTGTAAAGTTGGCATCCAAAAGACAGAGCCTCAGATCTGTTCTACTTTAGAGGTGATGGCAGGCCACAGCTGAATGATTTCATTCTCTTGTGTAACATTTTTATTCACGAAAAAGAGGATGTGAGCAAAGGAGATCACCAGCTATGCAATGAGACATTTATATACAAAGTATTGCTTTTCTAATTAGATTCAAAACTCTCACCAGTAATTAAAAAAATTACATTATACTATCACGCATTGTATAAAAGGAAAAGGGGGAAAGACGTATGGTGCAGTCTATTTAGTATCATTCATCCCTCCCTTCCTTTAAGGAAATCAGGATTGCAGGCAAGTTTTCTCCACATTTTTATCTTCACAGCACTGTGAAGAGTCAAGACAGTCTCTCTCAAGGTCACCTAGTGAACCTCATGGCTGAGTGAACTTACATCTTCCCGGGCTTAGTCTGATGCTCTAGCACACAACTCTCATTCATTTCTGAAAATGGAAAACAGAATATCGTGGCACTTAACAGAATCCTTAATGGTGCAATCCTATGGTCTTTGCAGGGAATGCCAGTTATCACTGGCTATTCCTCTCCAATTTTAGAGAAATAGCTCTGATGCCAGAGAGGGAGATCTGATGTTAAATTCCCCCTTCCCACTGCTACTGAATCCGTCAACACCCTGTCCCAACTGACACCAGAGCTTCAACATCAGTAAGGTCAAAAGGTGAGTGTGCTGGGGCAGGAGCAGGGAATAGCTTGGATTCAAAGGATTCAGAGCTATCTTAGGCTTTGTAACACATTACCAGCTTAAAATGCAGCAAGACTGATTTTTTAATGCTGCATTTCAATTTGCATTTTGTGTGTTGCTGTACCCACCAATACAGTACAGTTGAATGTGTCTCTTAAGTTGCCTGTTCTCTGTTCATACCTGTGGGCAGAGAGGGAACATGGAGGTTTTTCATATAACTTACATTTTCAATTTGGTTTGAAGATGGGTTGGAGGCGAATGCTTCAAAATGCAGTATTTTGTAAGAAACTACAGGTTAGGTGTGACTTGGGGCTAATGTTGTTTGCACATGGCTTCACAAACCAATGGTGGGAGTGGATTGGATGCAGAGTAAAATGGGAGTGTGTCCCTGACACACACAAACACCCAACCTGAGGGTATCTAGATCTCTCTCTCTCTCCCATTTCCTTCTCATTATTTCCAGTGGTAGAAAAAAGTTCTTAGAAATTTAAACCAGAAAGCCAATAAAGAAATGTGCTCACATCTCCCCTGCCTGCTAGAGCCGAACAGGGCGTTGGATATAGGGGCTGAAGTGCCTTTGGTTTTTGTTCCTTCCACCTTAGGACTGCAGCCTAACAGATGTATTATAGCATAAGTTTTTCTGGACTAGAGCCCACTGCATCAGATGGAAAGAGCTCTAGTCTGTGAAAGCTTATGTCATAATAAATCTGTTAATCTTTAAGGTGTCACAAGATTCTTCTTTTGTGTTTGCTACAACAGACTAACACAGCTGGAATTTGTCATTTTCAAAATTTCCACTAAACCCCTGTATTTTAATAAATAAACATAGTCGATCAAGAAGATGCAGTCATGGAAAGGGAGTACTTTCAGTAGGTGTTGAATAAAATCTGAAGGTTAAGGATTGTCAAAATCCAGTTACAGAAATCCTGAATAATAAATGAATATGTCTACTAACATGATGGGCTGAGGAACATCTGCTGTAGACATTAAAGGCTGCTCCTTTTGCTCCTTGTCAAGTTAAGTAAAAGCAGATTCTAATCACGAACACTTTTGCTATCTGCCTCCAGCAAAAAAAGAAAAGAAAAGAAAAATTGCCATGGCAACAGGGCCATATAAATGAGAATGTTCAAGTCGTGGGGGCCTACAAGTAACTTGCAATTGGTGGGGAGATATAGGGCAAAGAGTGGATGGTTTGCCCTCTCTTTCCCCTTCCTATATCAGTTAATCTCCTAGTCTGCACATGGACTTTAAGAACCTGAAGGAGCGTCTCCACCCCCATTGTTCAGCCCGGACACTGAGATCCAGCGCCGAGGGCCTTCTGGCGGTTCCCTCATTGCAAGAAGTGAGGTTACAGGGAACCAGACAGAGGGCCTTCTCGGTAGTGGCGCCCACCCTGTGGAAAACCCTCCCTTTAGATGTGAAGGAAATAAGCAGCTATCCTATCTTTAAAAGACATCTGAAGGCAGCCCTGTTTAGGGAAGTTTTTAATATTTAACACTGTACTGTTTTTAACACTTGATTGGGAGCTGCCCGGAGTGGCTGGGGAAACTCAGCCAGATGGGCGGGGTATAAATAAATTATTATTATTATTATTATTATTATTATTATTATTATTATTATTATATAACATAGATAGTATCAGTAGACCAAATCAGATCATTAGTCCATCTCGTTCAATACTGTCTACACTGATGATCAGTGGCTTTCCAGGGCTTCAGGGACTGACCATTTCCAGCTGTCCCTGGAGATTCCAGAGATTGAACCTGGAGCCTTCTGCTGGTGCAAGACACATGCATGCTGTGATCTATGCCCCTGCCCCTTAAGGAGTTTGTAGAACCTGCATCCACGAAGCACTTTGAATGATGACCATGTCCTCTCTGGCCCAGACTTCTCCTACCATACTATTTCCTATCCTCCATGTCTACATGAATAGTATTAGTATTAGGCAAGGCTATATTTTCACCACCTGCATAATATATTGACACTGGTTTTATTATATGAGCCTTATCTTATATCTTTGTCATTTTAAATGTTGCCACAAGCCTTCCAGCTAATGTGGGAGAAACACTCCCCCTCACCTGACTTACATGATTATTAATCTCAGGTGCATCCCTCAGGTATCCTCCTAGCCCCCACCCAACCTCCAGTTCCTTTGCCTCCATATCTCCAGTGAAGCTGATAAGGCTATGGGAAGATATCTTAGGTTTCACTGGTTAACTTTCACTCTTATTTAAGTGGTACTGAGTACACCAATTGTAGTCCCTATACATCTCCTTTTAAAGAAAAAATCAAAATCAAAAATTATTCCTCTGCTCTGCAGAGCAACAGCAGCAGGAAAAGCTTGGAAGAGGGATGGCCAGGAGAAGCTTGTCCAGTATTTTGTCAGTTTTGGAGAGCAGGAAGATTTAAAGGACTTACTGTTTAAAGAATTATTAATCCTTTTATGGTGGCTGCCAGACAGCTGCTAATATGACACTGGAGGCTTGGTACAAGAAGATCTGGAACATTGTGCTCACAGAAAAACTATTTCTGCAACTTAAGGCTCTAAAAAATACACCAAAAGAAGAGGATTTTGCAGAAATATGGTACGTTTTTATTCAACACATCAGAAACAGCAGCAGGACAAAGACTCCACTGTCGACCTCAGCCAATCTCTGAAGTATTCTGCTGAGACAATGAACGTGACATTATTTAATGCCAATAATTGATCTCAGTATTTACACATGGTTTGTTAAATAGCTTTACCTCCACGTGAATGATATAGGCACATGGAATGAACTGGGAGAAGGTAGGGGGTTCTTTTGAATTAGACAGATTATCTGTATTTACAACTGAAAATGCATAAATATAGATTATATATAAAAATGATTTGGAGTGCAGAGAAGGAAGATGCGTGAGAGAAGAGAGAGAAGGGGGAGTTTCTCTGCCAGCAAAACTCACAAATCTACAAAGGAAAAGGAGTGAAAGTATTGTTATGGTACACCCTAATCTCTAAGTAGTGAGATATCACAGGGGTTCCAAGCTCTTTCCCAGGGTGCAGTTTCCTTAGAATGAAGGTCAATGGAGACTGTGGTGTCGTTAATATATATGGTTTTATTTACACACACACGTATATATAACCCAAGCATAGGATGGAGGCCTTCACAGCATTATGAGTTCTATAGAGGTTTCCAAGGGAGTCCCAAAGTCCAGCACAGTACACTACATGTCTCTATGTCCTCCAGCTTCCAGCTCTCTCACGCACAACAACTCTGTATTGTTCTACCAGGTACCAGCCAGGTGAGGTGCCCTTTGAACAACTTCCTTGGATATGCTAAATTGTGGTACTTAACTTGCCAGACAAAGCCATTACCCTTGACAAAGAAACTGGTCTGGCAAGCTTCCTCTCATACATTCTACCCTCATGGATATAGAATCCCAAAGATCAGAAGGGAACTAGCCGAGGGTATCATCCAGATTGACCCCCAAACTCAAAACAATATGAAAAAGGCCCACATTCTTAAATATGACCAACTTGAGGAGCAAGCAGACGACAACACTGTGCTTCATACAGAACACGTCTGTTCATATGAGATCCAAAAGCAGAGCAGGGTTGAAATAAGGCAAGAAATTAGCAACCAGCCTTCCTACATGGTCATCAGTCTATTTAAAAACCTATTACAGGAACATTAAAATCTGAATTTCATTGTTTCACCCAACAGTAGGTGAAAACACTCAAAGTGGAACATGTGTACTTGATCTTTAGTTTCTGTAGTGCTTTTATATTTTGAATATCCCTACTGCAGGATATATATTTAACTGTATGAGAATTATACTTTCGGGCTTGGTTTATTTGTTTATGTCCTCATTTTCCTTAACACGGATTCCCCTGTATTTGAGCACTGTCTCCTTGATCTTCAGGCCTCTAGTTTTCCTCTTGGCTCAGAACCTGAGTTCTCTGTCAAGCAGCAGAGATCTATTTGGAGAGAGGGAAATAACAGCAAAAGTAGACTACTGCTGCCAACATCCAAGGTATAAATTCAGCCTTAGAGAAGGCCTGTACTTGCAATCATCAGCCTCAGACGTTCTGCTATGATCATCAGGAGGCGATGTCTATCAATCAGTCCTTAAATCAGCCAGTAAAGATCTCCAAGGGCTAAGCAACACATTACACTCAGCCGTGTGCATCTTTTATAGGGGATGTTTTCTTTTTAAAAAACTATAAGTGGTCTTTGGATGAGGGAAGTTTCAATAGAGGCTCCAGCGGGGGCATAAGAGGGGCTGCCTAACCTCTTCCCTCCTGCTATTTTTTTTCCTGCTCAAAATGCCCCCTTCTGAGTTGCTGTGTTCCAAGGAGATGCATTATTCACAACTGTAAGTCACTTTTATTATATGGTTAGCACCAAGGGATGGACAGAAAGGAGGGGGCTTTCTAGTTTCCAAATCCATTAGCAATAATAATAATAATAATAATACTAACAACAACAATGACTCAGCTGCCCCAGCCACTCGGGCCGGCTTCCAGCAAATTCTAAAACTACATGGAACAATAGGGTGCCTACGATGGCCTTCATGGCTACTTTACAGTCTTAATTAAAAAGATTGCACTTTTGCAGGTTATTGGTCAGATTGTTAAGCATGTTGACCCAATCATTAATCAAATATTTCATTGCTGAGATTCTCTCCCTCTCTCATATAACAGAGGACTTATTTGTTCCCAAGATAATTTACACAGCATTTGAGACGGCAAATGTTTTATCTGCTGATCCACAGTTCAGTCTATGACAGTGCAAATTACCTCAACGTGTATCTCAATTTGTGAAATGTTAAAAGAAAGAAAGAAAGATGGTGCTTGGGGAGGATATTAAGATGGTTCTAATAATCAAACTTTTAAGACTGAACAGTAGATTTCAATCTTTCTTATGCAACACTGTTTGGCTTACTGTTGGAAGGATTCTTTGCAAGACCTGACCTTAGATCTGAGGTGATTAGTAGCTCAGGTTAAGCAAAGTGTAGCTTAAAGAGGGCCCTAAGAAAGTTCCATCTAGCAGCTCAAGTTTTGCAAGCCTGATTTTGAACTAAACAAAGCCAACAGGCAAGAAAATGAATTTCAAAACTGGATGGAGTATCTGTTCAGACTGGACAGTTTTCCAGCATGACTCAGACATTGGCCATTGTTGTAAGGCTTCCCAGGGTAGTGTTGCACTAATATTTTCATCATACATATTCT
This sequence comes from Podarcis raffonei, assembly GCF_027172205.1. Classification (NCBI taxonomy): domain Eukaryota; kingdom Metazoa; phylum Chordata; class Lepidosauria; order Squamata; family Lacertidae; genus Podarcis; species Podarcis raffonei. The sequence goes on from NC_070610.1 coordinate 34,412,301, forward strand.
ATACCATTCCACCATCTGTACGCAGGAGAGGAATTATTACAACTCTGGTAACCTCCAGCTTCCATCTGGCTAACAGTTTAGATTGTTAGGAAAGTGTCATACAAATTCTGCCTGTTGGAAATACTACAAGGCTGCTAGCAAAATCCCTGGCTCCAGTGCAACAGAACTGAATTTACAGAATTCAGACATACACACTCCAACTTTCAAAGCTAAAATATGCATGAACCCTAAGCATGGCCCATCTCCATCCACCCCTTTTCTTCTGTCCCTTCTCAGTATGCCACAACTAAACACTTTCTACATTAGCTGTGTCCGATCTGGTCAACTGTGGGTACCAGAATTGGAACAGGCCAGGATCTAAATGAAACATTGGATGTTGGTTTAAAAATATGACTTGTTCTAATCCTGGAAACCACAGTTTCCTGGTTCAGATGTAATAGGAAACTATGGTGAATTAACTCATAGTTTTGACTCTCACAACACTGGAAGAAGGAAGGCAGGAAGGTGTGGCACAAGGATGGAGCACATAGGCGCAAGCAAATCTTGACTTAATAAACTGAGCTGTGCACATTTGAGCCAGGCCAAAGATAACATGTGCAATGCTCTTCAGTTTGTCCAGTGAGTGAAGGGATCAGACTTCTGAAAGTGAGGACCGTTTCTATTTTGTATCTTCTTTCCCCTAACTCCTTCCTAGGCAATTCTCCTGTCCTTTTCTGATGATTCTGCTTTGAGACAGTTATCAGCAAGGTCTAGAAGCATCTCATCCTTCATATTTGATGTTCTCTTTGGAAACAATCAGCCAAACCATGAGTCATGCTCTGAGCTTGTTTCTCGGCCACATTTCCGAATCTACAGTGCAACTCTTGCTGAAGAACCTGCACAAGGAATGCATTGTATGCATATACAAATAAATGACACAATTCCATGGTTTAATACTATCTTGCCAAGTTAAACTACTGCTGAGCAGCTGTGTACATTTAAAATGATCCCTGGCACTACTGAAGTTCATAAATCAGGAGCAACATACTTTCTTCCAATTAAGAGCGTTACAGAGAGAGAGAGAGAAAATTAATGTGTCTAAGACATGAATGACATTTCTATGCATATATAAATGCAAATAAAATAAATTGTATGTAAAGCTAGCTGTAATATTGAAATGGCAAGGGGATTAGTGTTTCTTTAATAATAATAAAAAGTTTTCATCTCGTATTTTTAGTGTTTTCAAAATCTTTGCAGGGAGTAGCCTTGTTTTTAAAACATTTCCTTTCTGGTGCTGATAGTGAACATGAAACTGGCTTACCAGCTCTGCTATAGATTCACAACCATTCAATGTCTTCCGCTATTTCATTTCAATTCATCCGTATCTAATTCTTCTCTGGATAATATGAGTTAATCAGTCTTGTAGAGTAGAGTGTCAAATAGGTGTGTGCTTAAATGGCTTCAGTGTAACTACGATATCAGCTTTGTTTTGTTTCAAAAAGCACATTACACATTTTCACTCCCTAAGCCACTTTCCATCACCTCTAAAGCAAACCAAAAACAGCTGAATGTTTGTCATTTTCTCCCCTTTTACAAGTTCTTGGCCTCACATTTGCAAGTAGCCCCTATAATAGAAATACAGTCCTTTACTTGTATGCAATTATGATGTCAGTGTGTGTGTGTGTGTGTGTGTGTGTGTGTGAGAGAGAGAGAGAGAGAGAGAGAGAGAGAGAGAGAGAGAGAGAATTAGGCAACAATCCTATACCCACTTACTGGGAGCAAGCTCTGTTGAACTCCACAAAACTCACTTCCAAACTGAAACATACAGGGTTGTATTCAGCTAAGTCCTGTTCACAGTCAACCCACTAATATTAATAAACTTAAGCTGCCATACCTATTAATTTCAATCAGTCTTCTCTGAGTCGGGCTAACATTGGATTCAACCCATAAGGCTGAGGAATAAAGTTAACAATGAGGATGAACTAAGATGAGGTGGTGAACTTGTAGCTCTCTAGCCGTTGTTAGAACCAAACTCCCTCAGCCCCAGCCACTCAGTGGCATGGACACTAAGTATGGGGGCTGTGGGGGCCAAGGCTCCCCCCAAATTCCTAATGAGGCAGGGCGCACTGACATCATGCACACATGTCATGGGGTGTGCATGTATGGTGCACTGACATCACACGGCCCCGGGTCCCCTCAATCACGGGGGCAAGGTGGTGCGCATGTGCAATGGTGAGAGATAGTGGGATATCAGGAGGGTCAGAGGCTCCCTATTCCTGAATTGAAGCTTTCACCAGAGATTAACATCTATCTTCCCTGCAATCCAGCAACAAGCAATGACTCTTATAGAGACCTTTTCTAGCGTCTGTTACCAGGCAAGCCCACCAGGAGGCACACTTCTCCAGAGGCTTCTTCAAACCTCCAGCCAGCCTAGTTTGTTACAGACCCTGCACATTTTTAATAGTCAAATTCCAATGGCTTTCTATAACATTACTGACAACTTCAGATCTCCAGCGAAGTGGAACCAAAACGTTAGGGCTGAAAAAGGATTTCTCTCCCACCACTTTGAAACTGACTTGTAGTAAACAAACAGAAAAATATATTTTGTGTATCAATTTTTAAATTATTTTTTTACATAATTGCCCCTGCCTCAACAGTTTGCCCTGCTACATAAATCAGGGAGAACTGGAATCCAGATTCTCCCTAATCTGCCACTCACCTCTGTTCACACACAGAAAATAAACTGGCCAAGTAAGCAGGAAAGCAAGTTAAGCAAAACAACACACCCACACCCAGCCGATTGCTGTGCAGCAAGGAGTGCAAAGATTCTCCTCTCACCCGTGAAGATGAGGAATAAATTCAAAATACCATAGCTTGCATTTAAAGGCAACCTACCTAATTTGCACCTTCTGAAACAATGCAACCTTCCTTGGAAATTCATGCTTTTCTGAATTTCCTCCAGCCAAATAATGTGTACAAGTCCAACCATGCATATACCAGGGTACGGTGAGCATAAAAATGAATATATTCATGAAAACAGCATGTCAAATGTGTTATATTAGGAAAAATTGCTTTAAAATGTGTATATTAAGCATTGCATACAATGTGTTTATGAATTTTCATTAGGACTTTAAAAAACCCAAACACAACGACCACCGCAAACTGATGTATAAATGTGGAGAACTGATTTAAGATTGGAAAAAGGAGAAGCCTTAATGGGTGGGTGAATTTGCCAATCCCTACACCCAAGGAATCTGCCCTCCTAGATGTACCTGCATGTACACCCCCAAGTAAGTGGTAATGAAACTTGCTACTTCACTGGTACTCACAGCACAACTCCTTCCACCTTCAGTGAAATTAGGAGGGAGGGAGATGAGGTCCTTGCTCTTGTTCAATCTCAGGAGGATCAGCCAATGCCAGGAGGACCTGGTTGGCCACAAATGGAGCAGGTTGCTGATCTAGATGGGACTTTGGTCAGATCCAGCAGCACTCTTCTTCCAGAGATGTGGGGAGAATAAAAATGTGCCTTATTAACTTGTTTAAAGGTGGGTCCCATCCCCCCAGATCTGTTGTTTCTGAATGTAGAGTATGGTTACCAGATTTTTTCGAATGAATCCGGGGACACTATTTTTTATTATTATTATTTTAAAGCTGAGTAGCAACAGGGAGTCAGTAGTGGGGATGGTGTGGCAAAAGACCCTGGTCCCAAGCACACATGCATACTGTATAAAGGTGCAAAGCCCTTCTTTCGCACGCTGTGAAACATAAATGCGCAGAGTTTTTTAAAAACTGGGCAACGGCGTGCTGCCCACCCGTGACTCCCGAGCCTTCCCCCTTTGTTTTGACAGATTGGGGGAGGCTCAGGAGTCGTGGGCGGGTGGCCATTGCCCAGAAGGGGGCGCAAGGCACACGGTTTCTCTGCCAGGCAAGGTGCAAAGCCCTTTTTTCGCACCCTGTGAAACATAAATGCACAGAGTTTTTTAAAAACTGGGCAATGGCCGCCCGCCCATGACTCCCGAGCCTCCCCTGATTTGTCCAAACAAAGGGGGGAGGGGGCAGGAGATTGGGGAGGCTTGGGAGTCGCAGGCGAGTGGCGCGCCGTAGCCTGGTTTTTTAAAAACTGCACATTTATGTTTCACAGGGTGTGAAAGAACTGCTTTGCACCTTGCCCGGCAGAAAAACTGCACACAAGACACATTATATGGGGACTTCCAGAAAGGAAAAATGGCAGGCACCATGGCAGCGAGCAGCTCCTGAAGCCAGCCAGAGCCAAACGTGCTGCTGCCACGTTTCCTGGGGACAGATTTGCAAATCTGGGGACACTCCGGGGACAGAATTTGTCTGGGGACAGATATGCAAATCCGGGGACTGTCCCCAGGAACCGGGGACATCTGATAACCCTAATGTAGAGCCCCTTCAATCTTTTCAAGCTCCTGCAGGAGGTGTCTTGTCTTGAACCTGTAAGCACTGGACCTTTTCCTCCTCTTTGTTTCTATTCTCATGGTGCTTCCTCCCGACCCGTCTTCCTGCACACATGGCCAGTGTGGGAACAGGATGGTGGACTAGGAGGTCCCCTGGCCTGTTCAAACAAAAGCTAACAGCAAAGCTTAGAAAGTCACATCCCCCCCCCCAAAGTGCAGGCAATGTGCTTCCCTTCTTGAGGACTTCTTGAGGACATTCTCATGGCCAAGTGGAGATTTGAACCCTGGGCTCCCGGGTCCAAGTCCAACACTCTAACCACTAAACCACACTGGTTCTCTTCTGCCTTACCAGTCCCAAAGAGCACCAGTAAGAACCCGCCCCCCCCCAATCTGTGAAAATACAGTAGATACAGTTTTGGTAACCCTTTAATTTGAACGTTCAGAATCATTTGGTTTGGTATGTTGCTATTATAGCCATTTTGGTATGTTGCTATTATTGGCAACAGTCCATCTTTCCAAGTGTTATGAAAAATGAATGATTAAATATGACTTTTCCTTCTAGCAGTGAATGGCAGTTTCTGGTTATGAAATTATCTTGCGTATTCCTTCAGGATCCTCAAAGACAGACCTTCAGTGTGGTTTTGCAATATGCACATTTTTTCAAAAAGGTATTAAGTGAGTTAATTGGCTAAATAGGTTAGAAACCAGACAGTTAATTATCTGGGGGGAGGGAATCTTCAGTGGATTGAATCCAGGCTAAATTAGTCATGGCTAGCTTGTCCCATTAGTTTAACTGGCAATGGTGCAGCTAGTTAATTTTAGACCCTGGACTTACTGGCCTTGCCGTGGGGTGAGTGGGTTTTAGATGACCATGTGTATTATGTATTAATTCAGTTCCAAAGCACACAGTTAGCCTTTTCTCTCTCCCCCACTACACTTCCGTGCTTTACAACTGCTTCTACATTCTTGCTATATTAGAGCAACAAACAAAAAACAGTTAACCACCCCAATAAGAAAAAGAAAGAAATACTCTGAGCATGTACAGTTTTGCATTTTACACTCACTTAAACCATAGCACTGCTGCTATCCTGACACTAAACACATTTTACTTGGCAAGTATCGCTTTGTTGTGGAGAAGCAGTGTGTGTGTGTGTGTGTGTGTGTGTGTGTATTCTGCCTGACTATAAAGTATTCTTGAAAATACGAAAAAAAGAAAGGATCCCGTAGCAGCAAGAGCCAGGCCCTGTGTCACACATCATGCCCATGCCAGTCTAGGTGCTGATGGGGGGGGGTCCTGTTTGCCACTGCCTTCATAATCTGCATCTCTTTGGGTAGCCATGAGAGAGTCCCTAGGCAGTGGTGACCTGGACCTCAGCACCAAGGTCCAAGTCTAGCTACAGCACTTTCAAAGGAGCAAAGGCTGAATACACACCATATGCTTAAAGCACATTCCCACCGGCCCTTCCAAAAACCCAAGAAACCTGGTGCTAATTTGCCATATATCCTGAGCTCCTGTTTGGAAATTCTTGGGATTCAGTTCTGGTCTGAGCTCCCTCCGTTTTGGTATCAATGGAGGTTCCAGCTGAAAAACAAAACAAAACCCAATGCCAGAGTTTATTGAGCATATCAAGTTGCCTTGAAAAGCTTCAGTTGGTGTTACAATAAGAACATAAGAGCTTGCTGGGTCAACCCAATGACCCATCTCAGCCAGCATTCTCTTCCCACAGTGGCCAACCAGTTGCCTGTGGGAAAGCAGGCAGGATTCGAACACAAGAGCATTCTCCCCTCCTGCAGTTTCCAGCAACTGGTATGATGTGAATGGAATATAATAAGGCATGCACAGTGCCTTTCCCCCCCTAGAAAAATAGGTGCCGGTACTCACGATGAAGTTGTTACAGTAAGCATCACACTTTTTAACAACAAAAAAGAGGTGCCGGTATTGCACACCCTTGAGTGTCCTCTGGAAAAAAGCACTGGGCACGCAGCCCTCAAAAGCTGAAGGAAGCAATGTTTCTAAAAGGGAGAGGGATCTGAACGCTCCTGTGTATCTAGAGAACAGCTGTAAAAACAAGACTAGGAACTTTCCCCCGCCTCCAAATGTTGGAGGATTCTGATTCCAACTTCAAAACAGCACACTAATTTGGCTAGTCCTAAAGGGCAGCATGGCATTGGTCATAAGGTGAAGTTTGAGAATGAATTAGAATTCCAAATAAGGAAGAAGAGGTGATAAGCAAGGAAGGTATATAAGAAAAGGATGCCATTGCATTATTTCAGAACCATCACTCGCCCCCAGAGGTGTGTATACGGTGGTCTCCCAGTCTTTTTCCAAAAAGGGTTGTCTGAAAGGTTCTCTAGATCTTTTAATCTAAGACTCTCCAAATATTTGTACTCAACAGTAGTGTGAGTGTGGTGAATATAAATATTGGGAATGAATGAGATCCATGTCTTACTAAATGCTATATGAAATGAAATGAAAGTTGCGTGGATAGTAGATAATGTAAAAAGTTGTGTCTGGCTCTCTTTGGTCATCTGGGGTGTTTCAAACAGCCAGAAGTTCCTCTAGAATTTATGACACCAGGGAAATGTCCTGGGATGGAGCAAGAACTGGAAAGAACTACAGGGCATTGTACCATCCAGCACATGCTTTGTGAACTTCACTGGACCAAAGCACTGCTGGGCACGGACCATTCCTGAAACCCAAAGACTCTGGGATGAATTAGAGGAGCTGCAGTTGTTCCTGCTAGGTATAAACAGGAACGTGACAGGCAGCTGAGAAAAGGCAGCATGTGAGGCTGAGAACCTTTTGGTATTTGGCTGGCACCAGTTTTGCCCAAACCAAGTGACTAAAACTAATACATCACAGGAAGAAAAGTAGAAAACAGCCACTACATTAAAAGAAGGAGAAACCAATAGTACAAGTAGTTCCACATTTTGATTTGCACAGAAGAATCAAAAGTATTTCTGATTCTTCCTGCAGGGATCTCACTCTCTGCTCTGTGTGTGTGTGTGTGTGTGTATGTGTGTGTGTGTGTGTGTGTACACACAATATATGATGTAGCAATACCAAATATAGGGAATGTTTGGTTTGTTTCCACTTGTTGGTGACCTTTGATGGCCTCCTAGTAAAATGTACAACATTTATGACCATGATAAATTGCTCTTGAGGGAGCCATTTCCTCACCCTCCCTGCCGGCGGTAGAGTTCTGCAGTTAACAGAGCAGGCTTAGGAAAGATACAGAACAATAGGTAAAGGAAAATGGAGCCTGACCCGAAACAGAGTGGGTGGTATGGGAAAAGTGAATAATGAACTGAAAGATGATTTACTGCAAACCGGAATCAACAACGGCAATCGTGGTAGGACTAACATGCAATGAAAGGTCTCCCTGGCCCAAAGTCTTCTCAACTTCCTTTTTAATAGAATGTCAACCCATGAAGGGGGCGGCCAGGGAAATATACTCATTCATAAAGGAGAGGTGTTCTTGATCAAACACATCCCCCCATTAGTGCACCTATCACAACACAATTAGGTTCCCTGCCACCAAGCTCAATTTCATTAGGCCTTTCAATCAACAAAAACGAGGGCACATAGGAAGGGAGAAAGGGAAATAGAATTCAACAAGGGGAAGGGGAACTTGGTGCGTTACTGGCCATGCACTTTGTAAGTTGCTGGCCAAGCATTTTGCAAGTCGCCTGCAAAGGGCATAGATATAGTTACAAGAAAAAGACGTAGCAAAACCTGAAATCAAGGTCCTTAAGAAGTTTCATCATTTTGGACACTATGAACAAAACAAAATGTCATCTTCTGAAATAAATTGTCCTTCCTATCCAGCTTTTGTACTCATCATTAGTCCAGAGATTGGAAGCACAGTTGCCAATTTCTCTATAGAGAACGAAAAGGCAGCCCCTCCAGATGACCTGTTGTATTGCACATGATGGTTTGTGCTCATGATGGTATTGGGCTGGTGATATGTGATCCTGCTTTCAATAGTGTTTGTACCTGCAAACATATGGCGGGGGGGAGCTAAACTGTTTCATTTCCAATTGCTGCATAACCTGTAGCTTGCAATTGAAATCCTGTCGCTTTTTATAGCACAAATGTTCCAGGGCGGGCAGTTGTCCTGCTTTCGTTGTGCTATAGTGCAAGAGTGCCCCTCCAGATGGTGATAATGTCGTAAGACTGAGTAAGCATTGCAGAGCAAAAAACCCAAACAGAATAATATGTGGACGGTTCAGTATAAATCCACCACCAATGTACTATTATTAAGTCAATGACTTGTTCGAGAATACACCAGTCTGGAGATGCCCTAAAATGGCACACTTATCCTTGGGGAAACATCAGTTGCAGAGTTGTGAACTAGATGGACCATTGATCAGACCTGGTATAAGGCAACTTAAAAAGGTAAAGGGACCCCTGACCATTAAGTCCAGTCATGACTGACTCTGGGGTTGCGGCGCTCATCTCACTATATTGGCCGAGGGAGCTGGTGTACAGCTTCCAGGTCATGTGGCCAGCATGACCAAGCCACTTCTGGCGAACCAGAGCAGCGCATGGAAACGCCGTTTACCTTCCCGCTGGAGCGGTACCTATTTATCTACTTACACTTCGATGTGCTTTTGAACTGCTAGGTGGGCAGGAGCTGGGACCGAGCAACGGGAGCTCACCCCGTCGCAGGGATTCGAACCGCCAACCTTCTGATTGGCAAGTCCTGGGCTCTGTGGTTTAACCCACAGCGCCACCCACGTCCCATAAGGCAACTTACTCTCTTCCTATTGCTGTACTATGCAATACCAGGAGAGGAAATGCAGCACAAAATCCTGCTGTAGAAAGAGCTCCCTCTTGTCGAAACACGACAAGGGCACAGCCATAGAAATAAAGCAGCTCCCCATAAAAATGCCCTATAAATAGAAACAGGCAGGGATCCAACTGAACTGTCAGGGAAGCAGACATCTATATCCCCTAAATTCAATGGGAACTATATAATCTGATTAAAGTTTAAGATGCTTTGGAAATCAGCTGCTAATTAAAGCTTGGCAGAAATGCCCTGCAATAGAATCCAACTCGGGGAGAATGCAGAGAGGGCTGGTGCCTCATGAAACGAAAGCTCATGCTCGCAGCAACCTCTTAATCTGTCTTTAATAATCTGTCTTCGGGGAGATGTCAAGCAAGTGAAATTATCTCTTTTATGCAACCAACGTTTAGCTGTTTGAAAAGTTACAAGCTGTCACGCTCACTTGTTCTGCTTTAAGACACAGGTCCTGGGCAAAACAGGAGAGGAGGAGTGACACAGGCAGGGCAAGGAGGGCACATCATGGAGCAGCTTTGAGGGCATCAATCAACAACTTCTACATTTTAGAACCAAAGTAGGGAGGCCAACCTCTGCTGATGGCGGCCATGTTGAACCTGTTAGGGGAAAGCCTGACATGGTTCTCACAAGGATGAGTAGGCCCCACACAAACATGACCCCCATGCGATTGGGTTATTGTTGTTTTTTGTGATATTATAATTACAGACCTTTATATTTTAATGTATCAATTTGGGATTAATTTATTGTGTGCTTTAATTGAGGCACATTTTTTAATTAAGCTGTAATTATTTGAACATTTTAGTGCAACTGGTTTTCATCATCATTCTCTTTGATTTATTTGCATGCCACTTCTCCACAGTTGCTCCCAAAGTGGCTCACAGCAACATACTAAATCCACAAAATATTCTATAAAGCAATAACAGTTAACCTAGTTTAACAGCTTGACACTAAACAAGGGAGAGAATAACACCCAACAAAGAAGTAAGATGTTTTGTAAGCTGTTTAAAAGTCTATTTTGACTAGGAGGAGGAGGAGGAAGAGAAGTATAAAAGGCTTGTCTCCAAATGAGGAGTCCCTGAGAAATGTATTTGGCAAAAATAATTTTAAAATAATTAGAGCCCCATTGTCCAATCATTAGACTGCTTTTAAAAATGTAGAATCAAATATAACAAACTTGGTGTCTGACTATTTATGCTGGAACACATACCTGGGTGGTTGTTTTTTCTATACACAAGAAATTTACGTAACAATGACATTGGGAACATAGACCCCATTTCACCGTGGCTAAATATGCATTTTTTAAAAACAGCCTAGTGCTAGGACACTGGGGACAAGAGAGGGCTTTGGAGAAAATTAGAAAGTGAGATAAAAGGTTCATATTTTATAATTTAAAAATAATCGCACAAGAACTGGGAAAGAAGTGAATGTAAAAAGTCTAGGGAGGATGGGCTGTTTTGGGATCCTCTCCCCATTGCCCGTTCATTACAATAATAGAATGGTGGAGTTGGCAGGGACCCCAAGGATCAGCTAGTGGAACCCCCTGCAATGCAGGAATAAGCAGCTGTCCCATACGGGGAACATACCTGCCACCTTGGCATTATCAACACTCTAACCAGCTGAGTGAGCATCCAGTTGATCAACAAGTTTTTTTATTTGCTTGTACTTGTACAAAGGAAACCTTTGGGTTTTCCTGAGCCTTCTGAGACCTCCCTTTCATGTGCTCGTGGCACTATTTTGGCTACATATCCACTGGCACTCGCCTCTGAACCTTGGAACTAGAGGGAATGATACAGCAAAATGAAATACAATATGAGATAGACAAGGAGAAACGAGCAATATATTCTAGCAGTAAGTCTGTCTGTTATCGGAATAGGAAATATGGTCAGACTATTTATTCAGAAATATTACGATGCTGATGACTGTGAAATAATGGACAGTGAGTATTGCATATCTTGCACCTTATCATATACATGGCTATAGCTATCTCTCCAATATACACATGTCTGTCTGCATCTCATTATTATCCACTAGGACATACAGATGAAGCTTTGCAAATATCTCTCTTAATAAAAACATCCCTCTCTTTTCCATTTGGCTGAAACTATGGACATAATTCTTACCATGCTTGATTTAAATTTGGTTTGGCTGCTTTGCGGCTGATGAGCTTTTGTGGGTTGGGGGAATTGTATGTTCTTGTCCATATAATCCCCTGCTATTCTGTTTCAGATTCTTCTCACATTTTCCATACTACTTTCACTTTTCTTGTTTCCTTCCAGAAGCCACGATTCAGTCTTAGATTGGGTTCCAAAAACGTTGCAACTCCTTTGATATGGAGAAAATGTGTGTGTTATTAAGGCAGATAATAAGGTTTCCAGTGTTTCCTAGGTCCAGTGGTAAAGAGCTGCTGTTTTGTTCTCCAACTCTCAGCAAACTCTATATGCAAGCTAATTTAGAGATACTTATAAGGGAATTCTATTTTGCTTATGTTTTTAATTTAAGAAAATAATAATAATTGCAGGCATCCAAATGCTAACCTTGCCTTTGTGGAAAGCCCTTGCCCCCATGCAAGTCATGACATCCAGTTTTCACTAATCGCCTTTACTTCTGTGCCACATCTCCATCTGTTCTGAAAGGCTCCCTAATAATCCGGAGCAGCTTTTTAGGGTGGGAATCGCCAAAAATCAGTTGCCCCAACTTGGGTGAGCAGAAGTGGTTTCTACTAATGCAAAGCCACCACTGAAAACAACCCAACAAATTTAGAACTACTACTACTAATTTATTATTAACTATTAAATTTATACACCATCTACTAAGCAGCTCTAACAAGCTTATCTTAAGTTTTCTTGCTTTCTTGTTTGCATTCACAGGTGCTGAGCTTACGGGAGTGGACATCGTACCATTCTCTCTTGCCACTTTTTAAATAACTGCCTACGTATATGAAGAAAACAATGGTGCATAAAGCTGCTGGCCTCAGCATGGAGCCACTTGGGTCTGACTGCAGCCCCAGTACAAAACTGTGAGGAATAAGTTTGATAGAGGGCAGACACGTGACTCTCTTTCCTCCATCTGACCAGACACATGCTCTGTTAGCAGGAGTAAGTCCTTTCAGTGCCTGATCTGGTGGTGCTCTAGGGCAATGTGGAGGACAAGGGCAGTGGTTTGGATATTTCTGTCTTACCTTCCTCTGAGCAATGATACCAGGTGGGGTCCTGCATGATGAGGAGTCACCATGCAAAAGCATGTTAAATCAGAATATATATTTCTTAGCAGGAGATGCATTCTGATTATTCAATTGATTCATAATATTAGTCAGCTGCCAAAAATTAAGCAAACACCTAAGTGCTTTTCTGGATTGGGGCCTACAAGCCGAGTTTGCAAACAGCCCCGCATTAATCTAAGTCGGTGAGTGTTTTTGCCATTGACTTCAATGGCAAGCCAGCATTTCTCTGCTTTTGAGCCTTCCTCCTCGGGGAAACGCACCAAATGCTCAGTGTTACAATCCAGTTCCATTAGTTCTTTTTTACTGCTGCCGTATGATGTCTTTAGAGTGATGTCATCTACTTTAGTATTCCCCATGAAATAAAAGGCATGAACTAGTAGCCAAGACCTCTGTCAATTTGTGCCAATGGTGCTGTGGGAGCCAGGTTAGCCTGTTCTTCTCTTAAATCCAGCACTTGCCATGTGGAGTGAAGAGAACCTGGCCTTGAAAAGAGGTTGGATGGTGTGTGTGTGTGTGTGTGAGAGAGAGAGAGAGAGAGAGAGAGAGAGTTGGGGAGGGAGGTTAGCACACAAGTGAGAACTGTGGTCACTTACTTGTCTTCACCCAATGCCCCACCTTGGGTGTGTTTTTTAAAGGTCAGACGAATCCACATGTAAAGTGTTGAGAACATACCAGCCTCCCATCCAGCCGTGGATGGCATGATGGAGCTATGCTATTCACCTAACCTCCATCCAGCTGAGTTGCTGAAGCATACTGGCACGGAAACAGGCAGCGGGCTGGTGACTGTGAAGTTGTCATGGTGCAAACACGCCAGCAGGGGCACTGGATTGGCTCCACCAGTGTGTTTGCACTGTCCCAACCTCCACACCACTATAATTCCCAGAGTGGCTTAACAATCAATTCCTCTTCACAGGGAACTCTGAGAATTCTAGATCTATGAGGGGACGGAGGGCCTCCTAACAACTCTCAGCACCCCTTAAGAAACTACAGCTACCAGAATTCTTTGGGGCCACGACTGTTTAAAGTGGTCTCATCATGTTTTAAACGTATGGTGCAAATGTCACCCAGGTTTCAGTTTCCTGAATGGAGTAGCAGCTTGGACTTGATGGTTTCTGAGGCCCCCTCCAACTGTGTGGTTCCATAAAGAACAGAGGAAGGAGGTCTCTGGGAGCTGGGAGAGTTGTTGGACTTTCTTCCATAATCTCATCTCTTCTTCTTCTTATTTTAATTATACTGACAAAAACATGGGGAAACGTCCCCTTTGGATTTATTTATTTTTAGAGCCTTGCCTTTTTGTCTTAAAGTTACCCATTTTATTTGGCTAAACGATAAAACCTGAGACCCAAGGGACATGGGGCTGTTGTATTTGTGCACAAAACGGCATGTTTTACAAGGCTGTTAATACACACCTTGAGTATCTTAAGGAACAAAGATCTGCTTAATGGCCTCCTAACACATTTACTGCTACAACTTCAAGGAGTTATACATAAGTCTGTTCTACTTTAAGAGTGCAGAAACAGTATGCAAGGGGTGGGGAACATAAGTTGTGTCGTGCATTAAGGTATGATGGTGGGCACTAATTTAAGAATGCAATTTCAAAGCATTGAAACCCCCAGGTACGCACTTCTGGAAATCATTTGGAGCTCATAACTACTCACTGTGATTCATGCCCCCCTTCTCTTTCCTGCCAACATTGAACTGAGAACCAGTTTGTAGAACTGTTTCAGTGCCCAGAAGTCATAGACAAAGTCCAAATCGTAGGGATAACATTTTTGTATTTGGAAAACCCAGATTCAATTGTTTGCTTATCTAGGTCTTGGGGGGTTGGGGCTTGTTTCAGGTGACCCTACCCAACAGGGTGGTTGTGAAACTAAAATGCCATTCTGCACCTCTTGAAAGAAGGTTATACCATATACAGTGGTACCTCAGGTTAAGAACTTAATTCATTACGGAGGTCTGTTCTTAACCTGAAACTGTTCTTAACCTGAAGCACTACTTTAGCTAATGGGGCCTCTTGCTGCCGCCACACCACCGGAGCATGATTTCTTTGCATCCTGAAGCAAAGTTCTTAACCCGAGGTACTATTTCTCGGTTAGCGGAGTCTGTAACCTGAAGTATATGTAACCTGAAGCGTATGTAACCCGAGGGACCACTGTAGTGGCTAAGGATATAGCTACAATGCAAGAAGCCCCTAGACTGAATCACACTTCAGCTACAGAACATAGCAAAACTGCCATTTTCTCAGTCCCCAGACCAAGCCACAAATAACACTAATGCACCATTGGAATTTTTACAATTAATAGAGGAGGTTCCCATTTTCATCAGAACCACAGTGCGTGGGGAAAGGAGGTTCAACACTTCCTTCACTATTTAATAAAGCTGCCACGGGTGCCAACTGGTATTTGATATTTTGCATCCTGGGTGACTAACCAGTGTGTACTAACCAGGCTTCTCCTAAACCCACATTCTGAAGTTTATAGGTATTCTCCCATATACAAGCACATCCCCTGAACTCCTTGAAAAAAGGGTGGGAATAATCTCCATAATTGTGGTATTGTTATTCGGTGGGCATTCTGTAAATCAAAAAATAGCCCCATCAAGTAAGACAAAACCGAGAAAGGTGACAGTTTGTGTTGCATTTGTGAGTCTCTGTGTGTGTAATTGTGTGTGTGTGTGTGTGTGTGTGGTGCTGGTTCTGTTGTAAGAGGTTCCATTGGTTTGTACTGCAGCGATTTTCAGGTCATTTTCAAAGTGATTCCAAGTATTCATTGTGGTGCGGGGGACAATTACAGTGGTATTTAGAGAGTTCATTAGTGACCTCTTCTGGCTATGTGAGTGAATGGCAAGGGATGTTTCTTTAAAAAGAAGAAGCCCAAATTGTCTGGCGTGATTCTTGTGTAGGTTAACACCTTGATCTCCAAGAACAACAGATTAAGCCGGAGTGACTGTGGTTGTATCTTATATTGTGTGATCCCACTTGTCTCTTCCTCAATGACTAGGAAACAAAAATAGTTTCTACTAATTCTGATGGATACAGACCTGTCCAAGCCAACTCTTATGGCCTCAGTTCAGAATGATACGTACAGTTATATATTTCACCTTTCTCTCAAGTTGCCCAAGACAGTGTTTATCCTGACAACAGGCTCTGTGAACAAAGTTAGACCAAAAGTGTCCGGGACCAAGGTCACCCAATGAACTTGAACCAAGGCATCTGCAGCTGCTCACCCGAAGTATACTGGCTCTCAGTCTGCACACACACACACCTTTCCTGCATGGTTCTCCCATTCTTCCCCAATATATCGTCACAACAACCCTGTGAGGTAGGTCGGGCTAAGAGCCCATGACTGGCCCTAGTTCACCCAGTGAGCTTCAATGGCTGAGTTAGAATTTGAACCCAGGTTTTCCCAGTTGAACATTGCAACCACTGCACCCCCGACTCATCCTCAAAAGGAGCATCAGATACCACACAGCTAGACGATAGCAGACTCCGGCTTCCTCCACCTCACTCTTCCCTTCAGTGCGGCGGAAGAGACCTGGCATGGCAGAACTGAACTGCCAAGACCCAGGAACAAAAATGTAGCATGACAGCATCAAAGGAAGATGCCAATATCAGATCATATGGGACTGGAATTAGTAAATAATTGTCCCCTTCCACTATACCTATGAAGTCATCAGCACTGGACCAGGACTATCACGAGGCCAACAAGGCAGCCACCTTGGGTGCAGACCTCAGAGGGCTGCAGGACTGACATATGAGGATCACCATTTCATACAGAGTAGTATTTCTTATATATTACACATCTCTGATAATATTTAATTTTTATTTTCTATTTTGAATAATTTTATCATTTTTTAAAGTAATTCATACATTAAAAGTGTTGTCTGGAAGCAACTAGTTTCTTCATTTCAATTCAACAGACCTATAATTATTTACCTGCATCAACAATTGGCAAATTCTAACTATCCATGTATCAGACGTAGGCATAAATGCTAAGCCACTGAGTGAAAGAGTCAGAGCAATGCTTTGAAACCACTGAGATATTATCTTGGTAGCATATATGATGCTTTAATAGAGATATTTGATGACACAAGCCTAAAAAGTTTATTTGGAAATACTGGAGCTAAGATCCTTGCTGATACATTTTGTAAGTTTATTGTGTCCCTTGTTACATGCTTCCCTGAAACTGAAACACACATAAATCAAATTAAAATATGTGGTAACAGAGCCCTGTAGCAAATGGCATCCTTGTGATTCTGCTGGCAGAAGTGTCCCACCTGTTTTAGCTGCTACAAGCAAATTCACACAAGCAATTTTTCCTGACGGAGTCAAAAGATGTGCAAACGATTTAAAAACACACAATCTATGCTCCATTATAGCACCAGGTGGCGCCAGGTAACCTAAAATTGTGAGCTTCAAGCAGCAATAGTAAGAGTAAACCAGGCAATTCCTCCTCTCTTCTGCCTGTGCTAGTGGTGATCTAAAACTTTTTGCAGCTCCTGGTGACTTAAATGTCACCCCAGGACCTTTTGCAATGGAAAATAATTCTTAAGTGCATGTCTTCATCCATCCAACCTATATCCTACCTTTACATTTGCTCATTGCAGCTAACAAAATTTATTTTCCCAGAACAGTGTCCTACAAAAATGCTATTTTCCATATATATTTTTCTTTTAAAAAAACTTTATTGCAAAACAATTTACATATAACAACAGAGACAACCCAAGACAATACCTCAATGACAACTAAACAGTAACTAACAACATATCGTCCAACACCACACACACTTTTGACTTCCAATTCATCTCATTGTGCTTTCTACATATTCTTAACCTTTACGCCTTTCCTATTATATGTTACATATCCAGAAAATTTTCTACATTTATAGTTTCCCTTAATACTCAAGATTCAATCTAGACCTGTCAGGAGATT
Source organism: Podarcis raffonei (assembly GCF_027172205.1). Classification (NCBI taxonomy): domain Eukaryota; kingdom Metazoa; phylum Chordata; class Lepidosauria; order Squamata; family Lacertidae; genus Podarcis; species Podarcis raffonei. The sequence continues at coordinate 34,429,656 of NC_070610.1, forward strand.
TGCATTTTTACAATATTGTTTTAGATATTCTTTAAATGTTATCCATTCTTTACACACTTTCTGGTTTGAGTTTCCTCTTATTCTCCCAGTCATTTTCGCAAGTTCCAGGTATTCTATCATCTTCACTTGCCAGTCAAGCTTTGTGGGAATTGAGTCACATTTCCAGTTTTTTGCTACTAAAATTCTAGCCGCCGTAGTTACATACATAAAGATGGTTCTAAAGGTTTTTTTTGCTGTTTTCCATATTTTGGGGGCAAGGTACCTTGAGCACCTACTGGACCAGCTCTGTAGTTTGGGAACTGGCAGCACTCTGATATGATGGTTCCACTCCTAACTTCAGGGTCAGATGGTAGAATTGTGTTGTTCAGGTTTGTGGTGCTTGTGCTGTAAGGTACTAGAGGGTTTAATCTTGTCCCCTGTGCTATTGAACATCTATATGAAGTCACAGGTGAGACTGTCAGTACAGTGGTACCTTGGGTTAAGAACTTAATTCGCTCTGGAGGTCCGTTCTTAACCTGAAACTGTTCTTGACCTGAGGTACCACTTTAGCTAATGGGGCCTCCTGCTGCTACTGCACGATTTCTGTTCTCATCCTGAAGCAAAGTTCTTAACCCGAGGTACTATTTATGGGTTAGCGGAGTCTGTAACCTGAAGCATCTGTAACCCAAGGTACCACTGTAGTTTGGAGTTGGGTGCCATCAATATGTTGGCGACACCTAGCTCTTTTTCTTGTTGACATCTGAATCAAATGAGGCTGTGCAGAATGTGGACCATGCTGGGTGAAGCTGGATGAGGGCCAATAAACTGACACCTGGCAAAGAAGAAACCGTGCCCTGGTGTGGAACTTAGGTAGAAGGCCTATTCTCGATGGGGTTGCATTCTTCTCAAAGGAGGAGGCCCATAATATGAGGATGCTACTGATTTCTTCATTGTCACTGGAGGCCCAGGGGGCTTGAGTAGCTAAGTGTTCCTTTCACCAGCTTCAACTGGTTATTCAGCTTCAGTGTTTCCTGGACAGGGATATTAAAAAGGTGGTTTAAAAACCTGTTCCTATGCATCTATTAAATCTGCCTAACAATGGGATTTAAACTCTGCTACTAGGGCCCTCTATGTGCAAACCCTGCGCTTTAAAAACAGGCACAAGCTGTTTGTCTTTTGTGTTAACCCACACAAGTGGGTCTGTAGAAGATCAAATATAATTCATATATCCTCTTACTAATACCCATCAGTCTGCTGCTCTGACTCATTGTTTAACCTGCCCTGCTGATGTTGTTTTCCCTACAAATGCATTGTCTTCTGTTTTAATGTATGCCAACCTTGGCATTGCTCACTCAATGAAGGGCGGACTAGAAATCCTTCTAATAAAGAAATACTCTAAGACAGCAGGTCAAATATTTCCCTTCTTCACTTTACAGGCCTTATGAAAGACGAAAAGCACAGGACAGGAGATGAAGAAACTCATTGCAACATGCTTATAGTCTCACTTCCTGCATATTTTCCATTCACAGCTTTCTTTCTGATGGGGTTGTGCACTCTAGTCCAAGCATGGCCTCCTGATTAGAGATTTGGAATCAAATCCTGTAGCTATTCTGCCCTTTTGTTTCAAAGTGCAACAGACACAGGACAGGGTTGCTAGCAAGGGGGAGGAAACCTCAGGCCCATGTTGCTTCAGTGACTAAAATATCTATTCACAACTATGGCTTTTCCTAGACTGGGATAGCCTGGTCACAATTATCCATGCTTTGTTAACTGGTTGCCAGTTTTGTTCTGGACCCGATTCAAGTACCTTCTGGACCAAATTATAAATGAGTTGGGCCTCAAATATCTGAAAGAAAGCCTCTTCCTTTACCAACCTGCCCATACATTTAGATCAGCAGGGGAACCCTGCTTATGGGCCTGCCTCAAGTGAGAGCTGTGGTACGTGGATGCCCTGAAGGGCCTTCTTGGTGGGAGCCCCTCACTTATGGAATAACCTCTCCTCTGAGGCGTGTCATTTCATTGATGCGTGTGGCATTGATGAGTGAAGATTCGCCTTCTTTGTTTTATTCCCTTCCTGCTCCCATGTAGATTTCCACTGAGATTTCAGTTATGGTAATGCATTATTTCTTTAAGCTTTTAAAACATCACAAATTATGGTTTTAATGCATATGCAGTCCTGTCCCAGGACCATTTGGTGAAGGGTGAGATAAACATACTTGAAACAAACATACACAGTTGGGCATGTTAGTTTGGATTCCTTCTTGGCAGTTTTAAAAGAACCAATTCAAAGGACTGATGCATACTTTTAAAGCTCTAAACCCCATTGGAACCAAGTACCTTTTTAACATGGCCTTTGACTCCTGAGATAGTATATATTTTAGGAATACCTTCTTCTTTGGATTGTAAATTGCTTTAACCAATTACTTTTATGCTGGTGTATTCTGCTCAGGGACCTCCTGGTGAAGGACGGGTAAGAAATCAAATAAATAGCAACAACACCTGAAGGAGCTCCATCTTCCATGACTACCTCTCTGTGCTCATAGTTTATCTGCTGATGGCCTTCTTCAAGTGCCTCCGTAGAGAAGAGACATTTTGAGCTCAGCTACCCCAGGTATGGAAGGGACTTGCTCCAAGCCGCTTGCCTGATGGCACTTTCTTTTTGGTGCTAGATGAAAATATTCTTATTTATTTTACTTTCAATACTTCGTAAATAGCTCAGGCAGCTTTTGATGTACCTTTAAGTATTCTTGACTGCTCTTTCATCTGCCAACTCATAGTCTGTTTGCAATTTTATGCATTTGTACATTTTGGGGAGATGGGAACCTTGTAACCAGCTGGAATCAAAGTTAAAAAGCAATAAATAAAAATAAATGGACAGGTGGTGGTGGTGGTGGGGAAACGACGACAAACATGACAGCTTTCTCCAGAGACCAAAACAGTGTCATTTCTTCCTGACTGGATCGATAAATGCAGAGTTCAAATGATTACCTTTGAGCATGTGAGCACATATAATCTGTAATTTTAACATATAATTTTATTAGGATTATTTGTGTTTTATTCATATTTATTAGGTTATTTTATTTATTTTTAATGATTGGTACTACCAGTTTTTTTTAATGAGTATTTTAGATTGCTTTACTTTAACCACTTGGTAGAGCAGTAGTCTTCAACCTTTTGAGACCTAGACCCACACCGGGAGACCCATTTCTTAACACACACACACACCGTATTTGTATGGTAGCAGTGCTGCTGTTGTGAACAGGCAAATGACCCAGTAGGGTGGCTACTACTGACCCACAAGTTGAAAACCAGTGACTTACGATATTTTTTACTGAAGTAGTAATACGGTAAGCCCATAACTTACAGGTTACATTCTGGTAGCTTGCACCGAAAGTCAAATTTGTGTATTGTAAAAAACCCATTTGGTTCAGTGGTGGGTGGGATGGCCAAAGCCGTTTTTCCTGGAGCCCCACCCCCTTTATATTTTAAATAAATACATTTTTGCCACACCCACAAAGCTGAATGTGCACCAAGTTAAATGCACTTAAGTTAGAATCAGAGTTGGAAGGGACCTGGAAGGGAATCCTGCCCACAGCCATCCCTGGGTGGGCTCAAACCACCAACCTTCTGGAAAACCACCAGTTGCAATGACCTATTGCATCACAAGGCTTCCTTACTGTATATACCGTATTTTTCGCTCTATAAGACGCACCAGACCACAAGGCGCACCTAGTTTTTGGAGGAGGAAAACAAGAAAAAAAATATTCTGAATCTCAGAAGCCAGAACAGCAAGAGGGATCGCTGCGCAGTGAAAGCAGCAATCCCTCTTGCTGTTCTGGCTTCTGGGATAGCTGCGCAGCCTGCATTCGCTCCATAAGACGCACACACATTTCCCCTTACTTTTTAGGAGGGAAAAAGTGAGTCTTATAGAGCAAAAAATACGGTAAATCTTGCCAAGTAACATAAGTAATGGGTGGTATTCAATTAATTCAATTCAATTAATTAATATATATATATTGCATTTTGCTTGAAATTATATGTGTAAGACCAATTGCTTTCTGTTGGAAAGGGAGGGCTCTTCGTTTCTCTTTTGCCAGCTTCCTTGCCGTTCTCTCTTTGGCGACAGTCTACCACTGGGAAATCAAGAGTCAGGACAAACAAAGGAGCATTTATCCGGGATTTTCTTCCAGCCCTCCTTCCCTGCAGCATCTCCCTTTAGCTTGCTTCAACATTTGAAAAGAAACAACTGGCAAGGAGGCAAGAAAAAGAAGCAAAGGAATAAGGTATGTCTCTTCCCTGCCCCATGCAAATGATCCTAGTTAATTAGTTTTCTCTGGGTTGGTTCTAAGAGCTAAAACTAAAACCACATGCGTGCGTTGAACCCAGGCAAGCGGAAAACATCCCAAGGTGGAGGTGACCTGCACCTCAGGTGGTGGTGGATATGAAGAGGTATTAATTTGCTTAACAGCCTTGACTAAGTAGCTGAGGAAAGGTAATCTCTTTTCTTTGTTATGAATCCAAGAGAGAGAGCTTAAAAATACAGGGTATGCAATACTACAGAGCAGTGCTGGAAAAATTAAATTTTGATGTGTTTAATATAGTGAATGTCAGCAACAAATGCATTCATTGAACTAGAATATCTGAAAATTATGTGTTTGCCAAGACAGACAGTACCGCTATGTGTGATGGTGAGCAGAGCAGTGAATCCACCAAGAAGATTCCATGAATTGACTCTTTGTGAAAACAGACCATCAATTCCATGATTCTTTAGAGGCACTAGGGTTGTTGTTGTTTTACATTAAACCCCCATTTAATTTCTCCAAAGAAACCAGAATGTACATGGATATTCATATTTGTCATCTTCATACCCATTCTTTGCTCCATAATAATAATTTCCAGCACTGCTCTGTAGTATTGCATACCCCGTATTTTTAAACTCTCTTTCTTTGATTCATAAGTGGACACACACACATGAGAGGAGAGAGAGAGAGAGAGAGAGAGAGAGAGAGAGAGAGAGAGCCTGCCTGCTTGAACCACAGCAGTACCAAACATGATTAGCACACCTTTCTGATTCCAAGAAAACAGATGGATGTAATTCACATCACCTCACTTACTAGAGAAGCCTGAAAATAAGACACAAGTGACAAGATGTGCACTTCAGCATTGTCAATGGGCTTCCATAGTAGCTAGAACGTGGATATTTGATCCACACAGTCCAAGTCACCCTTATTACTGGGAAATAGAACCTTTTTGACATGAAACAGTTAAAACTCAGGATATGAAACACACCTCTGAACATAGACTAGTACTCCAGCAGAGAGGGAGACAAGGGAGCTTGGGCAGTAAGATGGGAGGCAAAATACACTGGAAAAATAGAGGGCAGTTATCCATTGTCCAAATTCCCACAATTAAGGAATTTACAGGCAAGTTGGATTCTTCTCCTAAAACTTCTTCTTCTTCTTCTGTTACTTTGCTGTCATTTCTTATCAGGGTCATTCCAAAAAGCCCTAAGAATAGACTAACTTTTCCGTGTCTGTTTCTCATGCTTTTATCCATCACAACAATCCATTTTCACATTAATCTGTGATTTTGAAAACTATTTCCTAAAACTACATATTTAAATACATTAATAAATGTGTGTTAACTCAAAGCATATATTCAGATCTCTCTTTTGAAACATTTAAAATGCTGAGAATGTGTAACAAAGGGCAAAATCTGTTAAGACTGCCTATCTTAGATTATGTGCACATCTGATATGAGAAATTAGGTTGCTTTTGTACAGGATCAAATTCTTCTAACAGATGGAGTCTAACCTTGAACAGAAAGGAGCCTTGAAAACACTGCACAGGGAGTGTGTTTTTGAAGACATCATTTCAGTAGTGTATCATTCATCACACTCAGCAATTTAAAGCAGTAGTGTTGTACCTTGGTTGACGAAAGCCTTGCAAGTCAAACGTTTTGGCTTCTGAATGCCACAAACCCAGAATTGAGTGTTCCAGTTTGCGAATGTTCTTTGGAACCCAAACATCCAAAGCGGCTTCCGCTTGGCTGCAGGAACGTCCTGCAGCCAACTGGAAGCGGTGCCTTGGTTTCCTAACGTTTTGGAAGTTGAACACACTTCTGGAACGGATTCTGTTCGACTTCCGAGGTACCAATGTGGTGTCAATTAATGCTCCCTTAATAAGTCTATAGTACAAACCATATCATATTTAGAGCAGACATCCCCAAACTCAGCCCTCCAGAAGTTTTGGGACTACAATTCCCATCATCCCTGACCACTGGTCCTGTTAGCTAGAGATGATGGGAGTTGTAGTCCCAAAACATCTGAAGGGCCAAGTTTGGGGATGCCTGGTTTAGAGCATAAAAACAATAGGTCCTCTGCACACACACTTTTACCTCAGGCCTCAGAAAATATGCTGGGATACCAAGAGGTAAGATCAGCAGTGAACACTTCAGTATCTTATTTGGGACCTTATTTGGTAAATTATTTGGACTTTACAAAAGCCTCCTTAGTTCTAATCCACACAATAGCTGAGGACACATTTTAGGATTTACTGTTTTTTAAAACTGGCAACACAATGCCATCACCATCTTAAATACTGCAAACGACACAACAATAAATACACTTGGAACATAGACAAGATTTACTTATTGTGTTGACTGAGGGATCAAAGTGCTGGAGAGACCCTGAGGTACATCTATACCATCGGGGATAGCTACAATGGCTTTAAAAGTTTCTATCTGGTTCAAATCCTGTGCTGACTGAAGTCAGATGGGCATCAACCTGGAAACAGGAGGGCTGACTAGCAGCTAGGGAAAAGAGTGGCTCAGGAATATTGGCTTCTGCACAACACAGTGGCCTGCATAGCTCTGTTAAATCCCATTGCTATGGTTAAAGTTATTTTTTAAAACACCCTCTGCTTCTGGCAGATGTGACAATCTGGGTCAGAATGAGAATCTGGAATGATCTAGCAATGATTTGTGCCTTAGCAACACATTTTCCAGTTTCATCATCTGTTTCTGCAAGTCTCAGAACATTTTCTGAAACAGCCTGCTGAAACTGTCGATTCAATTTAACATGTTCACATAATTTCACTGGGTTTTTTCTGCCAAACTTAGGTAATCTACAGGAGGGCGACACCTTGCAAAGACCATCACAACACTGTGGAATTGCTAATTCCAGCACTCTGGATGAGATACTTCTAGGAAGAAAGTTCCATCCATTTCAGTTTTCTTTGTTTCTTGTGTTTCCAATCTTAAATTCAGTTCTTTACATTTTTGCAGAAAATTAACCAGCATTTTAATGTGAATTTCTCCTAGTTTTTGTACGCCATTTTCACAAATGTGCCCATTTCTGCGAGCAATTTTCCCTAGTATGCATTTCTGTATGTTATTTTCACTAATATATGCATTCATATGCACACATTCCCCTAGCATATGCATATTTGCAAACATTGCTTAGGGAACTGCGTTGCGAACTTTGGGTAAGTGTGAATTTCGTAGGATGGCTTTGCTTCAGTTCTCATATTCTTTTAGAAAGCAACAATTTGGTAAGATTTGGCTTTAAATGCAAATGGAATCAAACCTGTCCTATCCATGGATAGTGGAAAAACAGAGCTAAAGGGATGAATTTGATAAATAGACTGGTTTTATGTCGGCACCCAGCTAAGCGCCTTTTCTTTTCTCTCGCTAGCACTATTCGCAAACTCTTGCCAGGATGCTCTCCACTCTTCTGTTTCTGAGCTTTCTGCTTGGGACCAGCCCAACACCATCTGGCCGCCTCTCCTGTTACAGGAAAATATTAAAAGACCACAACTGTCACAGCGTCCCAGAGGGAGTGGCCAGTCTTCGTCCAATTGACGGGCTTCTTCAAGATCACTTCTGGGACGGAAAGGGCTGTGAGATGGTCTGCTATTGTAATTTTAATGAATTGCTCTGCTGCCCAAAGTAAGTCGCTTCTTTGACTCTTGCTTTCTTTTCTTTGCAAGGAGAGGTAGTAGTAGTAGTAGTAATAATAATAATAATAATAATAATAATAATAATAATAATAATAATAAATTATTTATTATTTATACCCTACTCTGGGCGGCTTCCAACAAAATATTAAAATACAGTAGTCCATCAAACATTAAAAGCTTCCCTAAACAGGGCTGCCTTCAAATGTCTTCTAAAAGTTGTTCGCTTTGACATCTGGTGGGAGGGCGTTCCACAGGGTGGGTGCCACTACTGAGAAGGCCCTCTGCCTGGTTCCCTGTAACTTGGCTTCTCGCAGTGAGGGAACCGCCAGAAGGCCCTCGGCGCTGGACCTCAGCGTCCGGGCAGAACGATGGGGGTGGAGACGCTCCTTCAGGTATACTAGGCCGAGGCCGTTTAGGGCTTTAAAGGTCAACACCAACACTTTGAACTGTGCTCGGAAACGTACTGGGAGCCAATGTAGGTCTTTCAAGACCGGTGTTATGTGGTCTCTGCGGCCGCTCCCAGTCACCAGTCTAGCTGTCGCATTCTGGATTAGTTGGTAGTTTCTGGGTCACCTTCAAAGGTAGCCCCACATAGAGCGCATTGCAGTAGTCCAAGCGAGAGCGAACTAGAGCATGCACCACTCTGGCGAGACAGTCAAACCAAACTAAAGTGTATAGTTATACATGTTTAATGATGTGCACCAAGTCCCACTGAACTCAACGGGTCTTACTTGTGACTTGATATGCATAGGATTGCATAGCTTCATTGAAATCAAAAGCAGAAAAACCCTCTATCTATTATTATCTAACATCCCAAATAATAATAAAAGCTTCAGTACCAAAATATGACATAGGAGTGCTATGGTCCGAAGACATGGCACAGGGATCTTGCTGAAAGTAAGCAACCTTGGTCAGGTCAGAACCTGGATGTACACTGTCTGAGGGAGGCAGTGTAGCTCAGTGGTCAAGCATCTGCTTTGTATGTAAAAGGTCTCCAAGTCATTGCTCAGTGACTTCAGGTAGGGCTGGGAATGTTCCCTGCCTGAAACCAGAGCCACTGCCAGTCTGTTTAGACAATATGGAAGTAGACAGACCAATGGTCTGACTTGGTATGTCAAGTTTCATGATGGGTCATTCTTAATTTTATTTTTATTTATTAGATTTATATACTGTACTTCGTTGTAAGATCCCAGGGTGGATTCTGACTTCTGTTTTAGACCACCACCACTCTTTTCCTTACCTAATAAATATTCAGATATTTTGGACCTAAGGATAGCTAACAATATGTAAGCCCACTTAAGTCTTTGGTGTAACACAAACTATAGGACATAGGGCCACTGATTCAATATGTGTGTCCACTTGTTCATCACGGAATTTGGGGTAGAAACGGTCGTTCTGAGGACAGCACTGGTTATTACAAGAGCACCTCTGTTGCTGCTAATTTCAAAGATGAGCAGCATAGACAAGAGGGGCAAAGGGAGGGGGTGGTATTTTGGAGGTAGCAGTGTGTGTACTGAGGCGGTGGCAGTATGGTAACTGGAACACACAACACCATGAAATCAGGTTATATGGAATAAGTAACAGGTAGATTCAGGAGCTAGATGCTTCACATTTTCCCTTCTCCAGTAGTTCCTTTCATCCCTATTCTGTTTATCTGGCAGAAAGCCCAGCATAACCATGCAGAACCTTGTGCTGTTGGGGAGGAAAGTAAATGGGCTTGATATTTAGAAATTGGTCAATAACCCTCATTTCCAGAGACATTAGGAATTCGGATAAACTGAGCTCTTTAAGCTCTATCTAATTCAGGGATGGGGAGCCTGTGGCTGTCGAGCTGTTGTTGGACTACAGTCCTCATCAACCACCTGCCAGCATGGTCAATTAACAAGTAAGATGGGAATTGCTGTCCTGCAAAATCTGGGGGGCCACAATTTTTACATCTCGGTGGGTGTAATTCATAGGCCATACAGAGACAGTGGTCAATATAACTAAGCATAATTGGTATACAAACAAAGAACAAAAAATGGTTTGCAATAAAAAAGGAAAAAAGAACTTAGCAGTGTTCTTTTAATGAAACAAGTGTTTGAATACTAATGAAGCTTATTCTGAAACACCACTGCTTTTAAGGGGGCAGTTTTAAGTAAGTATATTTTAGGACCCATATATTATTAAAACCTCGCATGTGGTCCTGAGCCTTTTAACCTAAAGTTCAGGTAGAAGCCTGGGTAATTTGCATTTAATGAAATGATTTGCCTCCAGTTTCAGTAGGGAAATTGAAAGACCACCTGGAAACTTCAATTGGTCCAAAATGTGGCTGCCTGATTACTATTGTCACCTCTCTCTTATAAGATCTGCATTGCTTTCTTACTCATTTCCTGACTCAAGTATGGGTTCTAACCTTTAAATCCCTAAATGGCTTAAAGTCGGGTTACCTACTCCCACATGAGTCTGGCCAGAAGTTAAGGTCAGCATCAGAAGCTCATTCCTACTTTACATGGAATTAGACTAGTAGGAGGAACTCAAGACAGAGCTTTTTAAATGGAATGATCACTGAATTGTGGGAATACACTCCCCATGGAGACCTACTAAGCTCCTTCCCTTTTAGTCTTCAGACAGTTGCTGAGAACTTTTATTATTATTTCCAGCTTCCTTTTTACATTTAGTTGCCTGCTTCTAATTTGATTGCTGGCTTTATAAAGTGTCTGCTTTTATGGTTGTTTAGTCTGTCTTTCATTTATTGTGTTTTCATTATTCTTGTAAGCCACTTTGCATATTTAAGAAACACAAGAAGAATGAATACCTATAGCATACTTCCCGATTTGAATTTCTGCCAATTTCTTTCAGGGGTATCTTTTTTGGGCCAAAAATATCATTTGTGATTCCCTGCAACAAGCCATGAAGAAACATTGCATTTGAGAAAGAACGGCAAATGCAGGACTTTGTTCATGAAGACTGGAATAAAGCTTATGTGGTCATCAGGTCTAAAGAAGATGGACTTTGAATGCAGTACGGAAGCTACTATAGCCACCATTTTTTAGGCATTCAATGTTATGTTTAAACAAGACTAACAGCACCATGTTTACCATTCATTGCATGGGTATTACCTCCAAGGAAGTAGACTTTAGGGACAGTAAAATTAAAGTTAATAAAACCCCATATGTAGCAGAGCTCTCAACTCTAATTTGGTAGTGATGTTGATGTTCATTGACCTGACCTAAGTAACATACCATAGAAGATACACTTTTTGCATGACATTGGCCATCAACACCCAGCCAGCGACAGAAGTATTTGGATATGTAGAACAGGGCATAGGCAGACCTCTTTTGCTTTATCAGCAATTCTCATTCCAAGTACAGGATAAAAGACAAGAAATTCTGCGCAACTGTGGAAGCACTAACAAACACAAAGCCTTCTTTGTGGAAATGATAAAAGGGTCGATAAAAAGTGCCTGGAGAGAAAAAAAAGGAAAAGCAACAGATACATTTGACAACAGGAAGCATAAAATATTTTTCATTGATCTATGAAAACTCCTGAAGCTTCCAAATGTGTTTCACCTAAAAACTGCCAGGAAATACAATATAAACTATTAACAGGGCTAGCCTGCACTGAAGGCACATTGAGTAACTCATAATCTGTTACGGATTCTGCCCATTAAGGTATTTAAATGCTGCTGGCATGTGTTTTATTTTTGCATAGTAAGCACAATGAGAGGAGACTAATCTTACCATCTTCAGCTCTTAAATTTTTAGTTTTCATTGTTCTAGGTAGACCATTAGTAAAATTATTTGATACTTATGTACCAGGGGACAATCCAACAATTTTGACACTACTTCAGAATGGGTCAGTAAGCCGCACTGAACACAGAGGGCCATACTTCAGAGTATACATAGGATTGCATTTTACATTTCACTGTTGGTGGGACATGCCTGCACAACTTGTGACACTCTGAGCTGATTGTATCTCCTTAGCACCAGCCATGATTTGTAGTCTAATTGGGAAGAAAGGTTGAAAAAAATGGGTATGTTTACTATGGAGAAATAAAAGCTTGGGGTGGAAAAGCACAGAAATGCGATTTTCAAATATTTAAAAGGCTCTTGGGTAGAAGAAAAATTGCTCAATCCTATTCCTAAGATTAGAGCAAGAAATATGTTTCAGCTACCAGAAAATTAGTGATAAAACACTGCGAAACTGTCCAAACGTTTAAGGGAAGCAAATAAATAAGCTGCCTGTGGCTGTTGTGGCTTATCTTTTGCAGTATTTAATTAGAAGCTAGATAGGCAGCTTTCTTAGAGCAGCGAGGGGCGGGGATTTCAGCCATTCATTCAACAGTGTGCACACCTAGCTCAATTTTCTCAATATGATAATTGTGTTTTGCATTCATCTTACCTTTTTCAATCTCAAGAGCCAATCAAAGTACTCTCAATGAAGTTTAACGCTACTGTGAAACAAAGCAGGATTAACTTCCTAAGTGTTAAGCCAAGTCTGCTTCTAGCAACACAAGAATATTATCCTCTTGTATCACAACACAATTTATGATTGTTCTACATACTGAAGTATTTCACAAAACAAATGCTGCCTATGCAGTAAATACCTTAAAATTTATTTATAGGCAGCCCCTTTCCCCCTATTTGTAATAATGATTTGTGTATGGTCAGTTCAAAAAGAAGGTAATGCTTGCCTACATACCAAGACTGATTTAAATACTGCTTTGAGCACTCACATAGTCCTTTCCCCCCTAAGTGCTCATTTGTCCTTCTCGAACTAGACTTTTGGCACCAGTCCATCTCTGCAGTCTGAGGTCATATTGAATGCTGTGCCTATTATGTCTGCAACTGCTCTGAATTTTGTATTATCTACAGTCTTCTGTCTAATCATGACGTTCAACAGTACAGTGTAAGGATACTAGTATCTCTCCTTGAGAAAGTTTAATACCACCGTCGCATACTTGTCCAAAGGATCTTATTAACTGTATTGCTTTTTTGCAGCTCAATCGAGCAGTTCTTATTGAAGAGATTATTTAGGTATGCATAGAGTCATGAGGCCACAGGAACAAACACACCTGTATAGTAATCAGCTATATTTAGGTTTCTCACATGGGGGGCTAGAAGTCACCCCACCAAAAAGTTATGGTTACACTACATGTTTACTCATAAGCAAGTCCCTGTAAATTCAAGGGGACTTGCTCCAAGCACGTTTATAGGATTGCAGCCTAACTTTGGTAATCTACTCCTTTTGGCAATGTTTCCGCACTATTCTGCTTCTGATCCAAAAGCATGCAAAAGGGTAGGAAAAGGCTTATAGGTTTTTATCTTCCAGGTGCCTCTATGTGGGTTGCTGCAATCGGTATTCAGCCGTAAGGCAAAGATTTCACATGATGGCGAAAGCTACAGTACAACTTTTTTTATAACTACATGCAATTCAACCAGGGTTTCTAACTTTCTACAGCTTTGCCTTTTGTGTCAGTGGGATTCGTTCCTAAATTCTAAGAAAATGTTACGTAACAGCACAATGTTGGAGAAACCTTTGGCCATTAACTGCTGGCTTTAATTTCCAAAAACAAGCTTTATACTCACAATCAGACAGTAGAAGATGACAGTGTTAGAACTTCAGCCTCACAGCAATCCTATGCATACAGTCGTACCTTGGTTTTCAAACAGCTTAGTTTTCGAACAGCTTAGTTCTTGAACGTTTTGGCTCCCGAACGCCACAAACCCGGAAGTGACTGTTCTGCTTGACGAACTATTTTTGGAAGTTGAATGTCCAACGAGGCTTCCAATTGGCTGCAGGAGTTTCCTGTGGCCAAACAGAAGCTGCACTTTGGTTTCAGAACATTTTGGAAGTCGAACGGACTTCTGGAATGGATTCCATCCGACTTCCAAGGTACAAATGTACTTTGCTGGAAACAAGCCCTACTTAACACAGTGGAATATTACTGAGTAAACACGCGTAGATTTGTGCTGCATTTAAAATATGGATTCTGGTTGCTTTTCTAGTCACAAATTCAAACCCAAGTTCTCAAATTGTCGAACACTGGTTATGGTTTTAAATAAAAATCATCTTTAGGTATCACTTACCTTTTGCAGGCTGCATCTTGTCTAAACTGGGAGTGACAAAACATCAAATGTGACTTTCAGTACAGGTGATGGCCTTGAGAAGAGCAGGTGGTTTGAAGATAGCATGTAGGGTTGGGCTTACTCATATTGTGCACTGGCACAGAAGATAGGAAAAGGATATGCAACACAGCAGGGTGCAAGACCAGGAAACAAGAGAGTACATTAGGCTGCACACTTGAAGCTGCATTTACAAAGACCCACTTCTACTGTATATCCAATTATCACAGTTAGTTTCTAGGACACCAATCACCTGTCAAGGCTCTATCTAGAAGAAGCTTGATCCCAGCTATTTTAACTGGCAACTGGAGCATCTGCAACCCAGATGCTGTATATACACCCCCTCATCCTAAACAGAAAAGCCGATCAACTTGGAAATTGCTCGTTGGACCCATGTGACAGTCCACCTATAGTGCTGAAAACCGCTGGACCACCTTCTGATAGTGCACAGTTTTACAAACAGCAGATACAGTCACTTTTCACATCACAGCTGTTATATTTAGTAAGGCAAAAGGAGTGGTTTTTCTTTTCTACTACTGAAGTGCAGAAGTCAAACAGTGCAAAAATACATTACTTAAGAAAGCAATACAAAACACTATTCCCCAGTGGGAATACTATACTGGCTACACGCCACTGAGTCCTCTTTTTTTAAAGCTACTAAAATTTGTGGGACTAATACACCATCAATGGTTTGTCAACTATAACCCCCCCCCAATAGGAGAAGCACTATACCAGAGCTTTTAAAACTTTTCATGTTGGTGACACACTTTTTAGACATGTATCATTTCGCGACATAGTAATTCAGTTTTGCTAGCAAACCGGAGGTTAAACTAACCCCTTTCCAGCCCTGGGAGCATTCGCGTGATACGCTAACATGTAACAACACACAGTTTGGAAAGCTCTGCACTAGACAATAAACAATTTTGCTGTTTATAACTGTGGTAGTTAATATGGAACTGCAACCAAACCTTCTTTTGGAAGTATGCAAAACTCAAAGCAAATATTGAGATTCTTTTTGAACATCCTGCTAAACTGTGGATTATATTACCATAGTTTAGAACCCAAACCATAGTTGGAGCTTCTAAACATACACATAGACATACCTTGCCTTATAGTCAGTTGTCTGCTTTCATTTTTTCTGTTCTCAGCACTTACAAGTTTATTCCCCTCTTTTATGGCAAAGCAACCTTGGGCAGTGGAGCAACAACCATACCAATAGGTTGTCAGTTCAGGCACTGTGTTAAAACCATCAAATAGCACAAATTATTGCTTTAAAACTCATTTCAAACCATGGTTTCTGTGTCTGGTTTGCCACCCTAACCATATGTCATGGTCTGCCAATTCAGACATCATATCAGCCCCTAGGAAATATTTCTGAACCATGGCTTGGCATGATTTTTGAACCAAACAAAAGATGATACTGAGGAGGAAAAGCTTCAGAAAGTATGTTAAGAGCTGTGTTACACAAAGGTCTCTTAACGTATTATTGAAATATAACCACTCATCTTTGCAACTGAAGCACAAATTAATTCATCATGAAGCACAACCTTGACACCATTAGCTGTCTCCCTCCCAGCCCAGGAGAGATTTATAGGAGATAATTTTGGAGGGCATTCCACATTTCAGCTTATTTTTACAAACTGAAAAGCAATATACAGTAATAGCCTTATACACTTGCCAGACACCATACACATGAAGGTGCAGCAACACCAATAGTATTTATTTAAAATATTTTTACCATGGAAATATCATTTATGAGCAGTATTTTTCCCAAGAAAAATATCAGAATTCTCCATCTGAATACCAGTTACAAAGAAATCTTCAGCAAATCCAAAACAGTCTTTACACCTGCAGAGTTTCAAGTTTGCTTATTTAGTGAACACCACTGTCCATTTTTAGATCAGATTTGTTCTTATCGTTCTTCACAGAGTAGATGAAATAGGCCACAGTGTCTTTTTCATTCACCGGAATCGTCCGAAAATGACACCCAATTATCTGCAAGAAAAAATATATATCCCTAAACATAAGTAGGTATTGTGCAGATTATTTATGAAGAAAACAGCAGAATCTAGCCTGGCTTTCAAACACAAGTTCTTAGAACTTGACCATCAGAACTTATTAGGTGGTGCCAATTGGCACACAAGGAACAAGACACCAGTATTGTATTAGCACATTTACATTTATTTTATACTGATTTAAAGAATTGTTGTCTCACTTTCCTTGAGGAAAAAACTCCCAGAAAAGTTTAGGAATATCAGTGATAAAGCATTCTAACCTATTTTCCAAGGAATACAGAATGCTCTTCTTACATTCATCCAATGCAAAAACGTATCACATAAGCACTTAACTAATCAACCCATGAGATGTTCTAAATCAGTTAACAACCTGCTGCCCTCCATATGTTTTGGACTACAACTTCCATTGGCCCTAACCAGAACAGTTACTGGTGTAAGTTGTAGACCAAAATATACGGAGGGCACCAGAGAGGTGAAGTCTGTCCTAAACTGTCCAAATACAGAGGCCAAAGCAGTGGTGGTAACTGGAAACTCTGGAGCCACTAGGAACTATTTCCGTTTGTCCATTTCAGCAAAAAGCAACTGGAAGGAGCATAGCTCCAACTCACTGGATCCAACATTGTCTGGTCCCTAAACAGGGAGAGAAATATAGTTCTACCAAGCAAGACAAAATAGTCCATACAAAAAGGTAACGGTTGTTATTGAAAACTTGTTCAAGAGTTCAACATTTTGAAGTGTGGAAGAACAATGGGCTACAAAAAAGTAGTACTGGGACTGGGTATTTAATTACAGTGGTACCCCGCAAGACGAAATTAATTCGTTCTGTGAGTTTTTTCGTCTTGCGAATTTTTCGTCTTGCGAAGCATGGATTCCCATAGGAAGCACGGGTTCCCATAGGTTTTAAGAAAAAGGAAACAAACTTGCAAGACGTTTTCGTCTTGCGAAGCAAGCCCATAGGGAAATTCGTCTTGCGAAGCAACTCAAAAAACAAAAAACTCTTTCGTCTTGCGAGGTACCACTGTATTCAAAAACAACCTAGAATAAAAACAGACAGTGAAGTAGCCAGGTCTGTAGATGATACCAAAATACTGAGAATGCTAAACCAAATGAAACATTCCAAAAGGATCTCCAAACTTCTGAAACACCCCTAAGAATCTCAAAAACAGTGTTTGCCTTAATAGCCACCCTCCATTGCTTTGTCTACATTACAACATCCAGTAATCATCTGGTAAGCAGTGAATTCCAGAAGTTGTTGCATAAAGAACTACCTGTCTGGCTTAAGCTGAAGGCTTCCTCTAGCTTTGTAGAATCTAAGATGACCCAACACAATGCAACAAGTTCGAAAGAATCATTATCATACACTGTTCCACCGTTGCAGCATACTCAGCTGACATTTTCGATTACTTTTCCACTATGTCTCCAGGACCTCTTTCTTAGCTGGTTAAAGTCAATTCAGACCTCCACCAGCATTTATGTGAATTAGGGCTCTCTTATCTCAGGCACTTTGCAGCGATACCAAATATCATCATTATGTTGCCCAGCCATCCAACTTGCAGGTATCCTTGAGGGTCCTTCACTACCTGCTTAGAGCTTTAGCATCCCAGATGATTTTGTTTCATGTGCAATCTTGGTTACATCTCATGTGCACAGTCCTATGCATGTCTATTTACAAGTGAATCCCACAAGATTTATTCCCATTTAAAATGTTCATAGAATTACAGCCTAACCCTGTCAGAAAGCTGCATAATCATCAGTATGAAAGTGTACCAAGGAAGCAATAGTCAGCAAAAAAGAAAGAAGAAAGTCGTCAGAATGCAAGGATTTGAGAACTCTAGTTCAAAAGAACCAGAAAATCTAGCACATTGTTTCTTTCTTTTTACTAAAGTATAAATAAGTGAAATTGCACGTACTTCAACAAGCTGTGCTTTGTTAAGTCCCGGTCTGGTCTGTAATTTGAAGTGCCTTTTGTATCTTCTTAGTGTGTTTACTTGCAACTGAAACAGATCAACCTGCAAGGGAATGACAAGATTCTGTTAACTCGAGGGCCATGTCAACGAGTTATTTTATAGTGTGCATGCTCCACAGAACTTTCTGGGCAATGTGCTTTCCCTTGGCCTCTTAAGTATATTGCATTACGTGAAGCTTCTATGCCAGCAACAGCCACCACCTGGAACAGGCAGTGTCAGAAATTCTAAACTCTAAACGTGGTAGATTACATGTTTTGCATGTATATCTGAAGGAGCATCTCCAACCCCATCGTTCAACCCGGACACTGAGGTCCAGCACCAAGGACCTTCTGGCAGTTCCATCACTGCGAGAAGTGAAGTTACAGTGAACCAGGCAGAGGCCCTTCTCAGTAGTGGTGCCCACTCTGAGGAATGCCCTCCCATCAGATGTCAAAGAAATAAACAACTATCCGAATTTTAGAAGACATCTGAAGGCAGCCCTGTTTAGGGTAGTTTTTAATGTTTGAAGTTTTATTCTGTCTTTAATGTTCTGTTGAAAGCCATCTGGGGAACCCAGCCAGATGGGCGGGGTAGAAATAAATTAGTAGTAGTAGTAGTAGCAGTAAGGTAAAGGTAAAGGGACCCCTGACCATTAGGTCCAGTGATGACGAACTGGGGTTGCGACGCTCATCTCGCTTTATTGGCCGAGGAAGCCGACGTACAGCTTCCGGGTCATGTGGCCAGCATGACTAAGCCGCTTCTGGCGAACCAGAGCAGCGCACGGAAACGCCGTTTACCTTCCCACCAGAGCGGTACCTATTTATCTACTTGCACCTTGATGTGCTTTCGAACTGCTAGGTTGGCAGGAACAGGGACTGAGCAACGGGAGCTCACCCCATAACGGGGATTTGAATCGTCGACCTTCTGATCGGCAAGTCCTAGGCTCTGTGGTTTAACCCACAGCACCACCCGCGTCCCTTTAGTTTTAGTAGTAGCAGTAGTAGTATAAAGCCCATGTTTCAATCCCCAGAAACTCCAGATAAAGTACCTCAGCTAAAGTAGTAGGTGCTGGGGAAAGCCTGCTTCAAACATTGGATAGATGTTGCCAAAATTATGAACTAGATGGACTAATAGCCATTATGCAGTATTCAGCAGCTGCCTATGCAATGATCCACACTGCATGTTGAGGCAGTGGGAAAATGCAGAGACATATTGTGAAGCAGGCCTAGTAAGGAGCTTTACAGCGAATGAAACGGAACTTCAAATAGACAACTCTACGACAGGTATTTTGTACAGATCATACACTGGGGCCATCTAGTGCACTAGCTTCCTCAACCTGATTCCCACTTTGGTTGTTTTGGACTAAGTCCCATCAACCCCACAACACAGTACAACAAACGGTCAGGGAAGATGAGGTCTAACATTTCTGGAGAACAGCAGACTGGAGAAGACTGGTCTGTACCTTCCTGCTCCCAACTTCTCATTTTTTTAAGAAAGGATGAGCTTAAATGTCAATACAATCAATGCACAATAAACATACAAAAGCATGTGGGATTCAGTAATAAAAAATAATGTCTGTATCACCTAGCACTTAAAAAAACCAACCTATAACATTATTTTGTATGGCTTCCACAAAACATTTGCCTACATGGAGATAATACCAGGAATATTAATCTACCTCTGGAGCGTCAACATCTTGCACTGGTGAGTCACCATCATCATCGCTGCCTTTTCTCTTTCTTCTGTTTCGGACACTTTGAATTAAATTTTTGTGGAAATCACAAATATAAAGATGCCTTGCCTGAAAGTTTTTTTTTAAAACAAAAAACAACAGGTTAACATTGGGCAGCAACAACATTCTCAAACTTCACAACTCACAAACTAAAGGACAACAGTGATTTTCAGTAAAGGGGTCAAGTTGCCACAAACACATTCAAGGGTACCAGAAGCTGCCAGAGGAATCTTGTTACGTTAACAAGCTACTGCAGTGTTACCAGCTTGGCTCAGGAAATGCCTTTTACCACTATTTTATTCCCATTGGCTAAGTAAAAATACAGTTATCAGAAACTCAGTAAAGCCTTTTCACAAAAGTGGGCAGAATACAAGGATAGGAAAGTGACAAAAGTCACATCTTTTTTGTTACTTCTAATAAGATTTAGTATGTTAATGGATGTAAACACTATTTCCACCTTTCAAGAGTAAATTCTCTATACAAACTTATGTTTCTTTGGATTGGAAATCCAAAATTTAGGATGCTGTGACTGAGTTAGCAGCTGCCAAGATTCAGGGCCAAAGGGGTCTTTTTAATTTAATACATCTGTACACAAAAACTGTCTCTAAAAAAACAAACTAGAGAGTGTAAATGCCAACCTGAAGAGACTTAACAGCATACATCTCAAACATATTTACTTAAGCCATTGCTTCCACTTGGGTTCCCTGCCTAGAAAGTGTGTTGAAACAGCATCCTAAAGCTGCAATCCTAAATATACTCAGTGGGGAGTAAATCCCCACAGAACTATCAATAGATTTACAGTAAAAACCCTGCAGGACTGACCGAAAATCTACTAGGAACTACTTGGAAATATCGCTTTCATAATACAAACTGAGGAACACCTCCCCCACCAACCCTTCAAGTTACCTCCATATTTGCAGTATGTTATTAGCAACCTTTATTTGCTGCCAGGCATCAACAATGCACTTTTAACTGAGTCGGTAAAATAAAGAGATTCAAAATACAGTACTTGTTCGTTCCAGTTAAAAAGCGCAAGCAGAGTGTTAGCCATGCAATAGGGAGCCATGAGCCGGCAGACATTTACTCCGCAGGTTAACGTGCTCCGACCTGAGGAATGTCTGTTGTACTAAATGGTTTTCTCTCTCTCCGCCTTTCCTTTAAACATGATGGAGGGAGTGAGGGTGGGGGAAGAATGAGGAAGACAAGTCGGACGACCAGCCTTCAGGGTTTCCTACGATTGCGGGTGTTTCGCCGAAAGAGAAAGGATTATAACGAGAGAGCCTGATGGCTGCCAAGGGGAAGACGACACAGTGGCAAAAGTAGGACGTGCAACACTGCAGCACGAGGCGGAGCAGCCAAGTACTGCCCTCTCTAGAGAAACAGAAACACTCCATGAAGCACACACGTACACACACACGACTGGTCCTGGGAGAAAGCGAAAGAGAACCGGGATTTCTTACGAACACACGATCACTACGATTTGTAAAGAGGTTTGGGGAAGAAGCAAAAGCAAAACCGAAGGGGGGTGGGGAGAGGAGAGAGCAGCCACTTCCACCCGCACTTACAAAGACCAGTAGCCCAGCTTTTGCAACGTCAGCCACGCAGCCAACTACACAGCAAGGGCACACACAACAGAAACGGGGAGAAACCCACAACGGCCAGCCATTCAATGACGGGAGGCGGGGGGAAGAAAGCAGAGCAAAAAACAAATCCAACTGCCTTTTACTGTCTCCGTACTCCGGGTAAAGAGAGCGGGGGTGGTATAACAGCCTACCCACGCAAACACCTTTCATTGATTTCCTTCTTTCTTGTTAACTCACCCGGGGCCGGGAATGGATGGGCTGCAAGGGGAATGGGCAAGGAGATCGATGACTATTAGCTGGGCTCCCCCTTCCAGGGCATTTCCCGGGGACTGAACGCCAGCCAGGTCGCCCAGTTACAAAGAGGCAAGGAATGCCGCGTAACACTGGGCTTCCCAAGGAAGACCATCTCGCCCATTCATTTCCCCCCTCCTCGGCTCGCTTTTGTTTCCTCCTCCATCGCAGCGTGCAATGTTAAGCGGGGAGATCTGGGGGCTCCTGATGTTTTCTGTGCTTGCAGCGGGGCTGAGGGAGAGCGAAATGAAATGAGAGAGAGCAGGCGGCGTCGAACTGCGACGCCTTCGGGTGGGATCAGGCAGGAAGCGACAAAGCCATCCCGGCAAAAGAAAGCGAGTGACCTGCGCCGGCACTTACGCTCTTGTCCAGCTCGATCTTCACCTTCTTCTGCGAGATGCTCTTCTGGATGCGCTTGCTGAAGCTGGCGTTGCCCGCGGCTCGGCTACACCGCTCGCCTTCCTCCCGCAGGCAGCACAGCTGTCCCGCGCCGGGGCCCGCTGCGCCCGGAGGTCCGGCCGAGCCCGCCGCCGTGGCCGCAGCGGCGGACGAAGCAGCTCCTAGCCCGGCCGGCGGCTGCGGGAGGGGCGGCGGCGGAGGCAGGACTTCCACGGCGGCGGCGGCGTTGGCCACCACGGCCGGGACGGCGGCAGCTTCTCCCCCGCCGCGGGTCACTTCGTCGGGGCCGAAGCCGTTCATCGCCTACCTCCGCCCGGGCTGCGGGCTTTCTCCGGCGGCAGCCGATGCCTCGAAAGTAAAGTACAACTCAACGGGGCGGTGTTGCTGCTGCTGCCCCCCGCCCCGCCGCGGACGCTCAGACACCGCCTCCGTCGCTCCTTTTGTCAAGGAGCGGAGGGGAGGGAAGGCAGCAGCGGGCGAGGGCGCGAGAGCCACCCAGATCCCCTCCTTGCAGCCGCCCCTCGGGGTAGCGCGGAGGGAAGAGTAGAGGGCTTGAACCCCGCAGCTCCAACTCTTTGGAGAGGGGGCGGCAAGCAGAAAACGTCCGCTCCGCTGCCGTTCTCTGTTGGACACCGGGAGGGAGGGAAGAAAGACACAAACACCCCTCCTCCCTGTGTGTGGAAAGACTGGACAGGACGAGGGAATCGCTTCCCTTCGAGCAGCGGGTCCCGCACTGCGCGCAGCCGCCCGCCCTCTCCGAGCAATCAAAGCGTTGGCCTCCCTCTCCTTCGGGCTACGGGCAGAGCAACTCCGCTTCCTTCCCTCTCATGTCATGTGCGGCGGACTTTTCAGCGGTTTCCCTGTTGCTATTGCAGCAGCAGCAACCTGCCCTGCTGTGTGCGCTAGGGGTGTT
This sequence comes from Podarcis raffonei, assembly GCF_027172205.1. Lineage (NCBI taxonomy): Eukaryota > Metazoa > Chordata > Lepidosauria > Squamata > Lacertidae > Podarcis > Podarcis raffonei. The sequence continues at coordinate 34,452,579 of NC_070610.1, forward strand.
CTCCGCCCCCCTCCCCATTCCTGCTCCTTCTGCTCTTTTTACCCCCGCCTTCCACAGGCGCTCATGGGGGTTGTAGTTTTTCGGCACCGCTTTCGCTCAGGTCGCGGACGGGGCCAGAGACTACAGATCCCGAAATGCACCGCGGCGCAAAGCCCCCTCCGCCAGGGTTAAATATATTTACCAAAGCGAGCGAGGGAGCGAGCAGACGAATTTGCAAGCGTCTCCTCGCCTGGGCGCGCGCGCACCAACACAACAGGCCATTTTACTGGCTCGTAGCGAGGGAGATGCTTGCAAACTACGCACCAGAAAGGTCTTTCCGCTCGCCTTTCCCCAGCTCCGCCTTCTCTTAGAGGATGTGTGCAACGGGGAAGAGTTAAAGCGTTTGTTAGCTTGGCTGCAAAAAAAAGGAAGAAAGACGCAGTCCAAGTACGTATACGCAGCAAGCACCGCGTTCCTCCTTCCACAGCCGCGGACGTGAGGGGCGCATTAGTTACACAAGAGGCGGCGCTTTCAGTAACCCCCTCGCAGCCGTTAGCGCATTTGAAACGGATATGCTTCGGAAAAGTTGAAAATGGAGGAGTTTGCCTCGTGCTGCTGCAGCTCAAGCCGCAGTAATCTCTCCCATTTGTGTTCATGGAAGCCCCGGCGCAGCCGAATTTACAGCTGCTGCCTTCCGGTGACAGTGGAAAGCCGAGCAACGCCGCGCGCCCGCCCCCTCCTCTCCACGGACACCTTTTGTAATCGTTACCAACAGCTCCTTGGGGCCTGCTGCATGTTTGAAAAGCACATTTAGAACCGTATTTGGGGAGGGAGCCTTTAGACTTCGGGCTGGGGGTCAATTTTAGGAAATTTCCCTCCCCACCTCATAGACATCCATTATGGCAGACGCCTTGGTCACAACGTTCTCGCCTCGGAGAGAAACTCCTTTTGTGTTGTCACGTGTCCGGAGTTAAATACAAAACTCGGGCAGATAATCTCCCTGCAGTTAAAATGACGCTGCCTCCGAGATCGTCGTCATTTCGAGGGGGAGAGAAGTAGGCCTTGGGATAAAAGCACTGAGGAGAGTTACACTTGAAACCAGGGAGATTTTAAGCGGCCGCGATTCTACAAAATCCTCTTTGTGAAAAATATTTGTGTGTACTCAAGTGGAATGACTGAAGAGGCTTCACGAAAAGAAGCAGAAAACCCTTATATCGACCAAAAGAGGGTGATTCATGATACAATGGTACCCCCAACAATGTTTCAATTTAAAATGAGAAGCAAAGCCCCGCTTCTGTACATACTGCATTTGCTACTTCAATCAGTGGACCCACTCAGATGTTCAGGCACCGTGGTTTTTCTCACTCTCCAAAAAACAACCACCACCAAACAGCAGCAACACATGCAGAGCACTGGGATTCATAGTGCTTTATACCATGTCCTGAAAAAAGAAAATATAATATACAATTGCTTATTTAAATGCAGGAATCTTTCACGCAAAGTGTGACTTGAACCCACAGCCCTGAGATTAAGAGTTTCATGCTCTAGCAACTGAGCTATCCCTCAGGATTGGCAATTGCAAAAAAGGCCTTGAAAACTTATCATTTACCATTTCTTTTCTTTAAGAGAAACTTGATGGTGTTATCCATTCTTATGCATCTGCATCTGATTCAACACAATGCCTTATTCTCTGAGTTTCTAATATTTTAATTTCTCTTGGTAGGTTGCTTTGCTGGGGGTGAGCCCTGAAAAGTACAGTAATTAATAACTGCAATGAATAAATAATAAGGTGTTGAAGATGGTCATCCCTGCTCAATCTCTTCGCTGCGCAAAAAGCAACTGAAAGCACTTTCAAAGGATGCAGTTCTTAGTACTTGGAATAAGGTTTTATTTGACTGAAGGAAGAATTCTGTACACTGTCCAATGCAACAACAACAGCAGCAGCAGAGGCAATGTTTACACAGGCAGTTGCCTGGAGACCTTCAGAAGGACATGAAAGAGAAACGAGGGGTGACATGCATAAATGACAACAACACCCCACATACCAAATGTATTTAATTTCCATGTCAAAAGTAGAAAGTTCACTTAAAATGTAGACAAAGCAATATCTAAGGACAGAGCAGCTGCATCCCAATATTCTGCAAGCATTACATACTTATTATATGTCTCTGCTTTTATCTGTTGGCATTGCATAGTGTGCTTTGTTGATTTTCTCCGTATAAAAGACACAGAACAGCTGAAAACTGGCTAGTTCACTTTCTGTCCAGATAACACCTCTCTTCAAGGATACTCTGGTGATAACATGCAGAGCCTTGAATTTTCATGTTCTGCCTATCCCATTCAATAAGAAAAAAGCATTACTATAATATATTTATTTATACTTTGCTTTTTTCCCTGCTAAAAATAATAATAGAAAAAGCTATAATTAAAAAGTAATTAAACCTGTTATGATGTACGGTATATACAGAAACAATGTACTGAAATGAACTCACTTGCAGGATTTGATTAAGACACTTGTAATGTAAAATGTAAAATGCAATTTGTGTGTGTGTGTGTGTTTTTTATTTAGTATTGATTATGGTATATTTTGTTGGAAAAATTTAATAAAAAGATTTTTTTAAAAAAGTAATTTAACCTTGAAATAAGTAGGGCTATATACATATATAACATCTATTAAGACCAAACAAATAATTACAATAAAAACAGCACAGCACCAGTCCTTATTTATAACCAGTTGGTTCCCAAAAGTCTATTGGAACAAGAAAGTCTTCATCTGCCAGCAGAAGCACAACAAGGAGGGAGCCAATCTGGCTTCTTTAGGGAAGGAGTTCCAAAGTCTGGGAGCAGCCACCAAGAAGGCCCTCTCTTGCATCCCTCCCAAGAATGACTGTGAGGACGCAGGACCAAAAGAAGGACCTCACCTGAAGATTTCAAAACCTGGGCAGGTTTATATGAGAGAATATGGTCTTTTGGATAGCTTGGACCTAAGCTGTGTAGAGCTTTAAAGCTGATAACCAGCACTTTGAGTTGTTCCAGGAAAAAGACCAGTAGCCAGTGGAGCGAGTTGTACACTTCCTATAACCAGCTCTTGAGCCAGCTGACATTTCTGAGCACTTTTCAAAGGCAGCCCCACATAGAGTGCAGTACAGTAATCCAAACAGGATGTAACTAAGGCAAGCATCACTGTGACCAAATCATACATCTCAAGAAATGGGCGTAGCTGATGCATGAGCTTTAACTGTGCAAATGCACTCCTGGGCACTGCAGAGACCTGGGCATCCATACTCAGGGCTGAGTCCAGGAGTATGCCCAAACTGTAAACCTGTGTCTTCAGGGCGAGTGTGACCTCATCCAGCACAGGCTGAACCTCTATTCCCTGTTCCATCTTCCAAATGACCAAGAGCACCTCTGTCTTGTCCGGAATAAGTTTCAGTTTGCTCACTTGGCCCAATCCACACCATAAAAATATACTGACTGACTCTACCAAGGCCATCCTGCTCCTGGAATCCTGTGGACACAAAACTACCTGAGCTTGACTTGAATCAGTGTCTATAAATTCTAATTACTTATATTTATGAAAGAGAGAGAAAACCTAATCTGATGCCTCCTTACCCTCAAACCTGGGAAAGTCACACACTTCAAAGACTTAAGCACAATCTTACGTATGTTTACTCAGAAGTCCTGCTGTGTGCACATCAGATTAAAGACATAGATACCATATATTTATATCTATATACAGCCATTGAAAGCCTACTTGTAAAACCTACAGATTCACTTCCAGGAAATTCCTATACTTCATCAGGGCTCCCCAGGGTATGTGGAATAAATTCCAAACTCAAGGAACAATCACTAAGAATATATCAATATAGTGGTACCTCGGGTTAAGTACTTAATTCGTTCCGGAGGTCTGTACTTAACCTGAAACTGTTCTCAACCTGAAGCACCACTTTAGCTAATGGGGCCTCCTGCTGCTGCCGCGCCGCCGGAGCACGATTTCTGTTCTTATCCTGAAGCAAAGTTCTTAACCTGAAGCATTATTTCTGGGTTAGCGGAGTGTGTAACCTGAAGCGTATGTAACCTGAGGTACCACTGTACCTACCTCCCCATACTCATTTGACGGTGCCATATAGTTCATTAATGAACTAACTGAACAATCCTAACCATGTATACTCAGAAGAAAGCTCTGCTGAATTCAGTGGGGCTTATTCACTGTGAGGAGTCTGGATTGTAGTTTAACTCATTTTTCTTCTGTGCACTGGCCTCAGGCCCGTTTTACCCATTGAGGCTAGTGGCGTGGGGTGCCAAGTTCTGGAGGGTGCCAAGCGAGAGTCCGGGGAACACCGAACAAGCGTGCTGAGTGAGCAAGGGTGCACGCGCCGCTCCCGCTGAGCATCGGCTCGGTTGTTCCCCTTTTAGCCTGCAGGCGCCGAATTCTGTGGGGTGCCAGAAGGCTAAAAGGGGGAAAACCCGAGCCGATGCTTGGTGGGAGTGGTGCACGCACCTTCGCTCGCTCGGTGTGCTGCCTGCCGTGGTCACCGCGGGCAGCTGAGCCAGGAGGCACCGCATCCAGCCTATGCTTCTTCCCCGCCGGAGGAGCCACCCTCCAGCCACTGCCTGCTTCCACCAGCCATAAAAAAGGTCAACTTGGGGGGGGGGGCAAGGGATCTTTGCACCATGGCACCGGATATGCTTAAGACGGCCCTGACTGGCCTTCTCAGCACCTGAGCTCTTCCTTCTTTCTCTGAATCTGAAGCAGAGATGGCCAGGCACTGTAATGACTACAGCTATGCCAAGTTAGTTTTGTGGCCTGGCTGGGCACAAATCCTCCTTGATGTAGGTTGAAAGCAGTCTGGCAGCAGTGTCAACCTACCTAGTCCAAACCAAGCAAAGGGAGAGGGACATATGCCCAGCAGGGGAGCAATGGCAACTCAGTAAGAATTTGAAGGATGGGTGTAGACTGCCCAAGTTACATCCATAGCATCTGGTTGCAACACAAGCAACCCATGTTGGAGGTATACAGTAGTGCCTTTTAGAATTGGCACAAATGTTTCCCTGGAAACTCCAAACCAATGTCTGTGTTGGATCTGAAAGTCAACAAGAGTCAGTATACATCCTGGAACACATGCTTCCAAGAGTTTACTGTTGTCAGGAGGAATGCAAATATTTTCTTAACCAGCTGCTATATCTGAACAATTTTAAAGGGTTGTTAGTAATGCAATGTGCTGGTAGGAAAATAAAAACTTGCTGGATGTCACTCAAATGTTACTTTGCATTAGGAATACTAATTTTACAGACAAGACTTTTAAATCATGCATTTGCCCATGCAAGAATTAAACTCATTGAGTGTTGTCTGTTTGGGGTGGGGTGGCTAACTCTAAAAGTTGTAGCAATAAGGTTGGGAATACAAATAAAATTGAAAGTAGATTCCACTGAAGCTAATAAGTTTAGAAAGTCACATTTCGGATCAGAGTGCCAAACTGGAAGTTAAATTCAGAATCTCATTTCTTACCTCATTTCATGGCTCTATACTTTGTAAGTGCTAAAACCCCCATCCCTGGCTGAGATGAAGCCTAAGTATGTGTAACAGCATTTGCTTATGTTCATCCCTTGTTTATTTTGCTTTCCCTATTTTCTACCCCAACCATCTGAAAGAGGAACATTCTTTAGCAACTTGTGCCCTGAAGCAGATCATTCTGTTACATGAAGATTAATTCTTCTATATTCACTTCCCATATAACTCTTCTTCCAAAAGCTACTGTGCCAAATGTTGGCTAGCACTTTCTGCTGCAAAACACAGATTCTTTCTGAATAGTTTACTGTCTTATTGTTACTCTAATCTTTCAGTGATGGCTTCAACTCTGCAGGGAAGGAAACCACAATATAAAGGCAGAATGAAACTATTTTCCTTAAGAAACTATCTGGCTTAATCCCAGTGCCAGGATATAAAGGGCAAGCCTGTTTCTTTAATCACAGCTCCAGGGCTGCTGTTTTGAAGTACAGCAAAGTAGAATACTTCTAAAAAAGAAGATCTGATGGGACTTCAAAAAGTTTTCTTCACACATAGCCTTTAAATGCCTGGTGGAAAGGTCTATTAAATATTACTTTTAAAATTTACTAGTGAAGGACTTGAGGACCATAGGAAATTTGAATGCTTATACTAATAGATATGATATTTTAAAAATAAAACTCATTTCATTATGTATCCTAGGCATGTTAAGACCCACTTGTGTTTAATTGGAGATATGCCAATTATATATATAAAGCATTGCAACCTTAGCATGTTTTTCTTTATGCCAGTGGCAAATACCTTGACAAAACCTATTTGGTTAATTTGATGTAGAGTATGCTAGTTTATTTCTTTGCAAAATGCCCGTGCAATGCATAATTATATCAATTTATATGAAAATGCATATGCTACAATAAAAAAACACATATTGCCTTTTGATTTTTTTTAAGCAAACACACTAGTATACTGGGGGGAGTTTAATTAATATGAAACACACAAAACTTATATAATTATTTTTTTTAAATAATCCCTGAACGCCTCTTCTCCCTTCCCAGCTGCTTCTAGGAGAGGCTAATTGCTCAGCTGGACTTGATTGAGGGCGGGGGAGGCTGTATTTTTAATAAAGTGCAGGATACATACACATTTTGGATAACATCTGTGAACACAGATTAAACACCTGGCCCTGGAAATGCAGTGAGTGCACAGTTAATGGGAGTGTGATCACAGAAGCTGAAAACAATAGTCAGAAACATGTGCTCCCCCTTGCCTCTTCCAAGCAGCCCACCAATCCTGGTTAACTTAAATGACAATACTCCAAAATACGGAATGCTCCTTGAAGGTCAGTTTTCTAACCATAGTCTTAAATAACACACATGGTTTAAGATCTTGGTTAGTGAACTGATATTAAAGAACCATTTCCCATTTGGGAATGAACAACAATGAATTGTTGTTTTAGCAGTTTTCAGTGAGTTGAGGAAGAGGCAGCAAATGAAAATGCATGGGCCTAACCTAGAAACTTTAAAGGGTTGTGGTCTAAAAAGTTGTTGCTAGGAAGTGTTGCATTCATGGATCATTTCCCACTCAGGGAACACAAATCATGGTTACTTGTTGAATTAGTTTCCCTTGCTCCACTGTCTCATATTCTATAAAAGAACATTAAGTGATTTAAAAATATGTCAGGGTGGGGAATCCCCTTGAAACTTAATGTGTACACACCATACTTTAAAAGTACATTATTTCCCTCCTCAGGGAATTCTGGACACTGTAGTTTACAGAGCTACAGTTCCCAGCAACCCTTAACAAACTACATTGCCCCAAATTCTTTGAGGGAAAGGATGTGGTTTGAAGGTACAGTAGTACCTCGGGTTAAGTACTTAATTCGTTCCGGAGGTCCGTTCTTAACCTGCAACTGTTCTTAACCTGAAGCACCACTTTAGCTAATGGGGCCTCCTGCTGCTGCTGTGCCGCCGGAGCACGATTTCTGTTCTCTTCCTGAAGCAAAGTTCTTAACCCGAGATACTATTTCTGGGTTAGCGGAGTCTGTAACCTGAAGCGTATGTAACCTGAGGTACCACTGTATAGTGTGTATGGAAAGAGGAGGATAGTAGCCATGTGTGAGGGTAAGACGTAGTAAAACCCTTTCTCACCTTATGCACCTTAGTAAGGCCTTTCTGTGCAACCAGCATCAATACAAGCCCCAGTCCTAGCACAGTAGCATAGTTTGCTTTTGTATGTAATGGATGAGAGAAATTGTCTGGTTGCTACCCCCTTTTAAAAGCCACTTAGATATGTACTGTACTCTAATAGATCAGCCATTAAAATTTTAAACTACCAACTAACAGTTTTAAAAATGCTGCTTCCTCTCCTCCACCCCCTTCTAACCCAGGTGCTGTGCCTTTAAGTGCATAAATAAAAAATTAAGCAGGCTTGCTTGCTGTGTTTCAGCAAAATCAGAACTTGTTGCAACATTAGTTGCTCTTCCTTACTGCTAGAATTTATAGTCTTATAACACAAGATTAACACAAGCAGTGAGGTTGTCTTAGGGGAGTAGAACATTATATCCATGATCATGGGTTTCTTGAGGAATATATGCCATATACGCTATACTCATTCCTTTGTTTGTGACTCACTTGAGCACAATCTAACCATTTTGTTTGTGGAGGGACCCAATACTGTACCAAATGAAAGCAGCACATTCACATTCCACACAGTTCGGAGGAGTTATTCCCTTAAGATCACCACACAGTAAATATGGGGAAATATATTGGAACCTGTAATCAAAAACGTACACTAGACTTTTTTTTTAAAAAAATGCTTTATCAGGCATCTCAGCAGAGGATGGGGAACATGTAGTTGTGTTGTTGTTACAGGTGCCTTTGGAGTATTCCCAACGTTTTTGGATGCTGCCCCTTAGGCCCATCAAATCAAACAGCAGATCAATATAGCTAAATGTGATTCTTGCACATGATGGAAAAAAATACTGCACATACAGCCAGAACATAAATCTACATTTTATCCATTCTGAAATGTAACAGAGGACTGGCAATATTTGATCTTGTCCACGTCCACTAAATAAATGAAAACTAACAAGTAGGTAAGTGTGCGTACCAAAGGCCTCTTCTTTATGTTTAAGGGAGTCTGTCAATCATGGGCAGCTGTAGAAAATTTTCAAGGAGGAGCATAGTAAAACACTGAAAGGTGGGATTAGGGTATTCTGGGGTGGGGGTGGGGAAAGGTGTCTGCAGATTTTTGCTTATTATCTCAGGCTCTACAATCAATAGAAACTTACTCCTTTTAAATAACAATAGTAATGAATTCTGCCAATTATGGTTCAATGAGGAAGGTGCGCGCCTCCTCTTGCTGCCCATCCCACATACACAGAACCGCCCCGAAAGTTACGACGAGGGGCTGTTCTGCTTTTGAGATGTTCAAAAACCATATCCCCACCCCCCCTTGGGGGCTAAAGAGGATCGATGAGGGACAGCCACCGCTGGCCAGACTATGGGACAACAGACTTTTACAGTAAAGGACAGCTGGCTAAGCGACCATGAGGCAGACGGCGTGGAAGCAGCGAAGAGAAGCAGCAACAGGTGGCGAGGGCAATGCGAAAACTTTCAAGTTGCCTCAAGCAAGCAAAGGAGGGGGAAAACCCAAGGCTCGGCAGGAACACGGGAAAGAAGCAAGGCGTGCACCCGTGTTACATCTGCTATAGCAAGAATGGCGAAGAGGGGTGTGAGGTACTTCCTCAAAAGGCAGCAAATCATCTACACGGATGATTTGCAGCCGCTTCCTCACTCCAGCCAGAGCGAGGTTTGCAGAAGACAAAAGTAATTTCTGAGTAAACATGCGATAGATAAAGGCGGCCGGCGAGCCTGGGCACGGTTACTTGGGCGTCCAAGGTCCCTCGAAGTCGGACTGAATGGACAACTGAGGACAAGACTTCTCTCCCCGCCCCCACCCGCCCCGCTTTTAAAGGGCAAATGTTGTGCCTCTCTTTAAAGCCAGAGGCTAGTGCAGCTTCCAACAGCTTTACAACAAGGAGCAAAGCACAAACTCATATACGCTCCCGCCCGAGCTGTTTTCCTTCCCTCTCAAACACAGTAAAACTGTTGCCACCCGCAGATGTTTTCCCCCTCCCCCCTATTTCTCTGGAGCTCTTCTTGTTTTTCTCACTTCTTTTCCCTTCCCCCTCCTCCTTTGTATTTTTAAACCACGCGATTTCACCTCCCTCGGACCAATAGCAACTCCTGGTTTATGCCTTGGCCAATGGCAGGGGTTTCTGCGGGTTTTTCCCTCCAGCCCTACCAGCCCTCCAATCGGAGGCGCGCTCTTAATCCCACTCTCTCCACACTCCCTAACCGGTTTCAACGGGTATGAAGCGCAAGCAATCCCCTCCCCCCGCCCTCTTTTCTTCCCGCCCCCTTTCTCGACCGAACACAGCGACTTCTGCTGGCGGCGTCGCATGAGCCCTCAGCCAATCGTCTGCTCGGAAAGGCGCGGGGGCGAGGCTTGACGAGGTTCAAACCAGCCGGGCAGCCAACCGGAGAGCTGAAGGGGCGGGCCCCGCCGCGAGCTTTGCGGGTAAAGTTGCTGTGGCGGGTAGGGCTGTGGAAAACAAGAGGCTATCAAGTGCGTTGGAAACGACCCATTCGACTGCGGCGAAGGAAGGTGATCCGTGCGTTTTCCTTGACCCCCCTCTCTCGACGTCGCCAACGGCCGCTGCTTCTCTTCCTCAGCTCCACCAGGCGAGGGGCTAAGTACCACAAACGTGTAATTTTTACCCCCACCCTTTCTTAGAAAAGCGGGGCTGGGGCGGCTTGAGCTCTGGGGCGCGGCTGGGAAACGGTGACTGGGCTGTTTGGGGCTGACGCGACCTGGGAGCCGTGGGGCAGGCTGAGGGGGCGAAGGCGTCGGGTTTTTTTCGGGCAGGAAAGAGTTTGCGCGAGGGGAGTAATGAATTTCTAGCCTCTCCGAGGCCCGTGAAGAAGCCTCGAGAGAGCGGTTGGTGGGGTTAGGCGCGGAGGAGGGGGGGCGAAGTAGTTTGGGCGGGAAAGTGTCGCCACAGGCCGTGGGGGGGGCGCCAGGGGAGGAAGGCCAGGAATGCGAACCTCATTGTAAGCGACCGCTCTTTCCCTCGTTGCTTACTCGTTAATTTTCCCTCCCTCTTTTTTCCTCCCCCCCCAGCTTTCCCCACCGATCAGGGACCGTTGCCGCAGCCATGGGCAAAGGCGACCCGAACAAGCCCCGGGGCAAGATGTCCTCGTACGCTTATTTCGTGCAAACGTGCCGCGAGGAGCATAAGAAGAAGCACCCGGACACTTCGGTCAACTTTTCCGACTTCTCCAAGAAATGCTCCGAGAAATGGCGGGTAAGCAAGAAGCGGCTCGGCCAGGCCCAGCTAGGGCCCGCCTCGCCTGGCGTTGCTCGGCTAGGCGCCGCCTCCCAGCAAGCTCCCCCTCCCCCTCCCAGCGGCGTTGGCGCGCGTTGCAGTTGCTCGCGCCCGCCCAAGGACTTAAAAGGCGGGAACGGAGCTGGAGTCGGGCCTGCCAGCGGGCCTGCCTGATAAACAGCTTCCCTTCCTCCTCCACCCCCTTGCCGAGCTTTTTTCGGCGGCCGCAGATTCTAGCAGTGCGAAGTTGCAGGAGCGGCTGGGTTTTGTAAGCGGGGATGGAAGGAATAGAGCAAGTTCAAAGTTTACTAGGCTGTTAGCATGTTTTTAAAAAGGCATGGTGAAACCCCGCCTGTAAATTTGTAAGAGTTCTTTGAAATGTTGCAACAATAAAGGCTGCTGTGCATTTTTAAGCTACCTCCAAACCGCGTTTGCCAAATTGTGTCTCCTACTCCCCACGTTAAAATGCTTCACTTTTCATTACAGTACATTACAGAAAACTATTGGATGTTCTGAGTATTTCCATAATACTCTTTGAACTCCTCAGCTCTTCGGGACAAACTTGCAGATTGCCAGGATAGCTTACAAAAGCAAATTTGCTAAAGTTAAGCAGATTGAAAATGGCCACCTACTGGAATGTCTTAATGTTTGCACCTTCTTGCCCGTGCCTCCTTCACATTCTCATTAAACTACAATTAAAAGGAACTGGAATATGTTATGAGGAGGTTCACATACCAACTGTAGGTTTGGCAGTGTAGTTTTACTTAAGCCTTCCCCACTTTAAATCAGCCAGAAATATTAATAAATGTTAGATATGTGTATATTTGTTTCAGGCAGTTTCTGGGGTATTGGAAAAGGAATGTCTTCTGTATGGTCTGTGGGAGGAACAGAATATTATTTTGCCCATTCTTGGACTTGTAATAAATGCTTGTGCTCATCGGTTGTATGAGAATTCTGTAAGTCCCAACTCATTCTTACAACCATTGTTTGGCAGGAATTCATTTTTTTCCTTTCTAGTGTCTGTAGCTAAACAAAAGGCTTTAAAGCAAATCTGGAAAAATAGGAAGTAGCATAGTGGAAAAAACAAATTGGCTTGTTTGGATATGGTGCCTGCCTTATCGTTGACTTCCAGTATATTGTTGCAGTTTTTCTTAACGTACATAATATGTGGACATGTTGCTCTGAGTATTTGGTGGATGGTTGTTGCCAAGGCCCCCAAGCCTTAAATATATGTGGTTTTAACACCCATTTTTCCCCTCCCTACAGACAATGTCAGCAAAAGAAAAGGGCAAGTTTGAAGACATGGCAAAGGGTGACAAAGTTCGCTATGATAGGGAGATGAAAAGTTATATTCCTCCTAAAGGGGAGAAGAAGAAGAAGAAGGACCCCAACGCCCCCAAAAGACCACCGTAAGTTTATCAAAGATATGATTTTTTTGGTCTGCATGTAAGTTAATTTCAAAATGAGTGGAACATTTCTATCATCCCCTTAATCTGAAATCATGCCAAGTTGTCTGACACAGTGTCCTTGTTCATCCTGTAGATCTGCTTTCTTCCTGTTTTGTTCTGAGCATCGCCCAAAGATAAAAAGCGACCACCCAGGTTTGTCTATTGGTGATACAGCAAAGAAACTAGGCGAAATGTGGTCTGAGCAAACAGCAAAAGACAAACAGCCCTTTGAGCAGAAGGCAGCAAAACTAAAGGAGAAGTATGAGAAGGTAATGTGTTCCTTTTAGTTTTCTGTTAATCATGTGCATTATGGTTTTACTATTTGGGACCTTGAATTGCCAACTGAAAATTAGTGTTGATTATTTGGCAAAAGTTAATGTTGGTACAGTAATGACCTAGAAAATAGCCTGAGGGTACAGTTTCTACTGGTGAGTCTAAATGGTACTGGCCCTGAGAACATTACTAGAAGACCACCTAAGGAACAGCTCCCTTGGCGGAAAACTATGCAAAAGTAACTGGTTTCAGTAAAAAGCAAAAGTCTTCCAGTAGCATCGCTTGCTGTTTTTAAGGTTCATAGTCTTACATTATATGTTGTTAAGGGGACATGGCAGCAAGGATGATTGCCATGGGGAGAGTGATAGATGCTGTGAGCATGTTTTGAAAGTGTCGGGAAGCAACCCAAAGAACAAATGGGAAGAAATCCCAATTTATCTTTCTGAAGATGTGTTTTTTCAAACTAAATTTTGCATTGCTGTTGCAGGATGTTGCAGCATATCGTGCCAAGGGGAAGGGTGATGCAGGAAAGAAAGGTCCAGGTAGGCCAGCAGGCTCCAAGAAGAAAGTAGAACCTGAAGAAGATGATGAGGAAGAAGACGAAGAAGAGGAGGAAGATGAGGAGGAGGAGGAAGACGAAGACGAAGAGTGAAGTTATAAAGCTGCTGTAAAGATTTTGTGCTCAAAAGTCAATGATTTTGCTAAGAATGTGAAGTCGAGTGCAGCTCATTGTTAGCTTCAGTATAAAAACTGTACAGAATTGTGTATAGGTAATGTGATTGTAGGGAGACCTGTATTCTAATGTAAGTAGTAGCTGAATGCCACTACTGTTAGATTTTTAAAAGCTGATATTGTCAAATGTTCAGGCATATTTAATGGTTCTTTGGATTCAGTGACAGCTTGATTTTGAGCAGAGTTAAAAAAAATGGTAGTAAAATTGGTAGTCAACCTTGTCTTGCATACTATTGCATTGTATTACTTTTTTAACAATTTTGTAATAAAATGATGTACATTATTCTTGTTACTATACTGTAGTGTTAATTTGCTTAAACAGTTGGAAATTATAGTATATGCCTGTGGTAATGTCATGAAGGGTAAGGTAACCTTAAAGCAGCCTTCTCTCAATTGGTACGCTCAAAAATTTTTGAGCTGCAACTCATTTTCCTTGACAGTTTACTCTTTCTGGATTTAAGGACATTTGTCCAGAACATTAATAAGGCATGAGGTTGGAGAAGGCTGACTTAGAGAAGCCATGTTAGACTTAATTCATGTTGCAACTTTTGAGACTGGAGTAATTACAAGCAACTTTCACATAAAGCAGAAGTGGGCAACCTGTGGCCCTTCATATGTTCAACAGCAACTCCCTTCCCTGGCTATGCTGATGGTAGTTATTCAGGAACAAGTGGAGGGCCAGAGGTTCCCCACTCCCAGTTGTACAGCATTGCACATGTTCCTCTGCGTAACTAGGACTGTGTATCACATGCCTCTTAAAGTACTCTGAAGTGGGGCTTGTAGTATGAAAAATCTTGTGTAAGTTCAGACCTAAAAAGTCTGTAGGAGAAAATTAAAATGTCAAATTTGGCCACATTAGAGATGAGTTGATTTATTGTGCAGCAATGGCATGATACAGCCATGGGTTGGTTTTGGATGTTTGATTTGAGGTTAGTGTGGCACATGTAGAAGGTAAGGAATAGCCACTTTACTCCCTAAGCTTCTCCCTTTATACTACAGGCTTAATGGGGGCTAGCATTACGTGCACCTTTTTGAAAATGTGCTTGGAAATATGCTGCACTGAGTTCTGTGTTGGCGGCTTCCCATTTTAAGTTACAAATACTGCTTGTGTGTCCATAGTTGTATAAGGAAACACTTAATTCCTATAAATCAGATACATGGCCTTCCTTTTGACAAAGTTGTCCAGAAATACTGTATTCCATGATTAGTCTTCCAAAAATTAATTTTTTACCGGAAGCTTTGGGGGGATGTTGGGAGATTAAAACTGGCTTATTGTGGCTAGGGGACCCCTCAATATAGTGCAGTACAGGAGCCATTACTGCATTCTTGCTTGTAGACAAGCTTTCATAGGTAGTGGTGTAAAGACTACATGATTCTAGACTAGGATTGGGGAACTTCAGGCCTGGGATTTAAATGGCCTCCAGATTCCAAGTCATGCTGCTTCGTTATCTGCTCCATGCCCTCGAGTGCTTCTGCATGACTGGAATCAGTCAGTGAACAGGGATCCTGAACTGCAGTAATACTTAGTTTGCTTGGAGACACTCTTGTGGCTGGGAAGTAAGAGTTTCTGTACAAAACTCACTTTCCTCCAGCCAAACATGCAGCCCCTATAAGGTTGCCTACCAAAGGGATAGGACAGTTGAAAAGGTTTCCTGTCCCTGTGCAAAACTAGTTGGCACTGATGTTACATCAGATCTTTTAAATGAAAAATGTAACTATTTGGCTGATTTATTGCCTTCAAGACTACTACATTAATACATTTTCATAGCTTGCTAATGATGCAAAGTTACTGGTTCATGTCTTGGAAACTGTTTTCCTAGTTTTAACTTAAGAATATTGTTTTGTAGTAGCTAGACCTTGTATTCTGTAGGTCCTCAATACAGAGCCTGGGCCCTCGTTACTGCATTGACACAGTAGATACAAAGCATCCATTAAAGGTTCTGGCAGTGAATAGTGCTGGCAATATTATCTCTAGGCCTTGGGTCATGCTACTGGTATGGCTGTTTTACATGCCACTTCAAAAGTTCAATGGTCATGCCATAGCATTTAAGTGATCTTCAGCATACACTCTTACATAAGATCTGCTCTTTGCACAAAGCTGTATGAGGTGGTAAGATTGAATTTGAGATTATAGGTGAAGGTGTGCCATACTTCGATGCTTTATTGAAAGTTCAGAACAAAAGAACTAGTTTCCTGCTCTGCTAGCTACTACTTGTTGAGAGTGATGTGTCAACTAGAGCACTCAAAAATGTGATCCCCACATACAATTTAAATCTGTCATTCTACTACAGGATTTTACAACTTGCATCAAATCTTGTGCACAGCATAGCTGCTCAAGGGTATCTGATCTGACCTGCTGGACTTACAGTGTTACTGTGTCTTCATACCTTAAATTTTGGAAGAGGAAGAGTGTGCATCCTAAAAGTTGGCAAGTTGCCTCATGACACTGGTATGCTTTTGAACTGCTAGGTTGGCAGAAGAATGGCACCATAAACCTTGCCACGTCACTTAAGAGAAATCATGCTATATGCTTTTGTAGGTCAACATCTTCATTGCAGCATCCTTTTTTCCAGGAATTTCTTCATGCAGCTAACTGTACTTGAGCCTATAAGGTGGACCAATATGCGGTATTTATTATCTATTGCCTACAAGATAAGCAGAGCAATCCTAACCCTTGATCTGTAGTAGCATAAGGGGTTAGAAAGTGGCGGTAGTATCTCGCTGCCTAATTCTGTTGAGCTCATCTAGGCTTTGAGGCCACCACTGCACCTATCAAAGACAGAGGTGGGTAGAAGCTACTAACAATGGTATTCCCACCAGTGGAAAGCCCTGGAATGGGGCATTTTGTGTATGGAATTGGACCATTCAAGGATCCACTGGATGCTAATCTGATTCAGCTCCGCTGAAGCTGGCACACAGGAACCCAATTTCTTTATTACTTCCCAGCCTGCCACACTCAGCACAAAAACCAGACCTGCAGGTGCTGCTGTGGTTCTGGCTTTGTTTAGTCTCACTGCTCTTCTAGTTGAGAGTAAGGATTGCTTACTTATGTTAGGGAACAAGCAAGAAAAATGAAAGGATTCTATTTAACAATTACGTACGCACTACATACGTACACTCTAAAGGCGTTTTGATTCAATAGGAACATGATTAAAAAAATAAGTTTTTGGTGCAAATATATAATAAACCCACAAGTTAAAATTTATTTTCTTCACCTAAAAAACAAGCAACCCAGAATTAAGATATACACAAGATACCCAAGTTTCATCCCTATTAAAACTTTTGAAGATTTATACAGTCTTTACAGAAACATACAGTGTATCAAAATCTGCATAAATCAAATTTATAAAATGTGTAGAAATGCATAGTGATCAACTTACAAAGCAAGGATATGGAATCTACTTTTCAAAAAGCAGGTTACAGTAGGAAAAGTCATTAGGAGTAACAGCTTATGTTGTTTTGTAAGATTTGGAGTTTAAAAATACAGATCCATATTCACATACAGTATTGGATTTTAATGTAATTGCACGCAATACCCATTTGATACACATACGCACCTGCACAATCGATGTGCAATCTTTCATTTATGCATAGTAATGTGATTAAATTAACCTCTGTCCAACAAAGAAAATGAAAATTTGTTTTCATACATACAAACAATAAAATGTACCCACACCCTTATTATCCTTTTTATTTCTTCCTCCGTTTTCTAATTTAATTATTCACACCTTTCAGAGGAGGCCCAAAAGATAAACACCAAAGAAATAATTAAAGATTCCAAACTATATGTAGCAGGCCTTTGTTAAGGCCAGAATTTTGGGTTCACTAAATGTTATAACACAACACTAAGCTACACCTAAACTAAGATTTGGCCTTGTAACTGAAGCATCTCCATTGCTCACTTTTAGGAGTTGCTTGAGTGAAGATCAAGGAGTTAATACTATGGGAATTTAATCAAATCACCGAGTTTAATTTTGAGCTAAAAATCCTGCAGAGTCACATGCATACGAACCTAGATGATTTCAGTAGAATTCAGGTGTGCATAACTGTACAGCAGGGGCCAGAAACGAATACCAAACCTCTTAGTATCTCTGCCTTTGAATTGGATTAAATATTGAAGCAGGTATCATTTATTATCTCTTCCCCCCGCCATGTTTAGGGTAATATTCAGCACAAATGTTTTTAGAAACTTTCCCTTAGTTTTTATCTTTTCATTATCTTTATTTTCCATTTTCTGTTCATGCCATGGCGTCATTGTATAATTTGGAGTCATAACACAATCCTGAGGTTTAAACATTCTAAATCTTTGGAGGAAGGAAGAGAGCCTTTGAATTCACCTTCAATTCCCATTTGCTCATTTCTAATCTATATATGGATCTTTAGCTAGTTGACAATATCCCTTTACATGCAGAGTGCTTGTAAAATAATTTTGATTTTTTTTTTAATCCAGTTCTTCTGAGATTCCCATTTATCACAAGGAAAGTGAATTGGATCAATTTTACTGTTCTACATTGTGCAGATGTACACATATTTCAATTTTGACATATACAGAAGTTTCGTAAGGCATGATACAGCAGGGAAGTTAGTGCTTGAATTTTTTTAGTTGCAATTTGGAGTGCTCACTTCCACTGAATGCATCACTTAGTGCTAAATTTCAGTTTCAGCTATATACTGTAACACAGAAGATGTAAGCTGCTTCAATGCTATTTTACACAAGTGGCTCATGGATTTAAGTGCTACTAAGTATATATTAACTACAGCCTTCTTTCCAAAGGTTCCAGTGAAGCTTTAGCATCACTATTTCAGGTTCCTCTCACAGTATCCCTGTTATGACTTGTGTCTCAATTTGTTGCCCTTAACCATATGAAATAAGGAGCGTTATTGTAAATTTGGCAATATCTTAAACCACAAGAGCTTTACCAACTCATCCCTATTTTAAAAAGGAGACACTTCGACTAACTTGTTCTATGATGATTTTTCTTCTTCTTGTGAACTACAGAGGAAAAATTAAAGAGGCACTAAATACATTGAAAATTCACCTTTCAAAAAAGCAGCATGACTGTGAAAGAAGGCCACCCTGGCTAAAAAAACCTGTGGCAGTGCTTGGTAAGATGTAAAATCAAAACAACGTACAACAGGTTGATAATCACCACGTTATAGCAAAGTCTGGTTACTCCAACCTTTTTCAAGTGTGAGTGTTTAAAAAAATAAAAACTGCCTGCAGACCCCTGAGTGTAATCCCAAAGACAACAACATGCTTGGATCCAATCCCCCTGCCTGTGTGCAAGTGGATGGCACTTATGCACACATGGAAAGCTGCCAATTCGCAGCCCTTTATGCCACTCAAAAAGCCATTCCAGATGTTCCTCCAGCCACCAGGAGGGGCTTTTGGGGTGGAGGCTGTCACCAGAAGATGGTGCAGAAAAGCACCCTTTGCATGAGTGCAAACAACTTCCCGCTACTTCAGATCCAAGTTTTTAGCTTTGCTCCTAGTAAAAGAGAAACAAAGTCAAAAGCACATTCAGTTATTAACTAACGCACCATAAAACAAAAACATCCTAAAAACGAAACAAAAGAGAGATGTAAACATCTATTAAAGTTTAAGGTAAGAGCAGTTTTTGTAAACATCAACTGCAAGTTGATAAATCTATCACTGTCCATCTACGTCCTTCATCTAGATCAAGAGGTTCCAGGCTCGCAGCTGTACGAAGTTAATAGTTGCAGCAGTTTTCAGGCTATCTTCAGTCCTATATGAATTCAACTTGTCATAGGTAGGTCTGGGCTTATTTTGTCTACACATTAAGGATATTGTTCATTTCCCATTTTTGTGTTGCTTTATTTGAGTCGCACTCTGAAATAAACACTTGGTGTAGAACTTCTGAACGGTCCAAACATTTTCCTGAAGGGATATGGGTAAATCTATGTAGATTCTGCAAAACAAGAAGCAAGCAAAAAGCTGTTACTTCCCAAGAACAATCTGCCAATTCTTAAAAGTTGTCCAAGTTCTACTGAAACTACCGTTCTTATCAGTTGCTGTATGGTTTGCCTTGAAAATGATTAATACATTTTATTTATTTATATATGAACAAAGTTACCACAGATACCCTAATCATCTAATGTGTTGATAGCTACATTATCTGAATAATATAACGGGTTTCAGATAATGCAGATATCAACGCATTAGATGATTAGGGTATCTGTGGTAACCTTGCTCATATATAACTAAGGGTTTAAATTTCTGAGCAGGGGGTGTGAGGGGGAGAGAGGAAGGGTCAAAACAGTTTCTGAAGCCACAGCGTCTGGGATAGGTCACGGCTATCAACTGCTCAAAAGGCATGGGCTGGTGATCTCTCCCATCCCCTCAAATTTCACATAATTCGACCACAGACCCTAGGGCTTGCCGATCAGAAGGTCGGCGGTTCGAATCCCCACAACAGGGTGAGTTCCCGTTGTTCAGTCCCTGCTTCTGCCCACCTAGCAGTTCAAAAGCACAAAGTGCAAGTAGATAAATAGGTACGCTCCGGCGGGAAGGTAAACGGTGTTTCCATGCACTGCTCTGGTTCGCCAGAAGTGGCTTAGTCATGCTGGCCATATGACCCGGAAGCTGTACACCGGCTCCCTCGGCCAATAAAGCGAGATGAGCACTGCAACCCCAGAGTCATCCACGACTGGACCTAATGGTCAGGGGTCCCTTTACCTTTTATTAGATGTTACGAAATGTATTTACAAAGGGAAGGTGGTGGTGGTGGGCAGAGAACATCAACATTCTCTTTTCCTGGTACCTTTCCCCTATGTACTGTAGGCCATCAGTTACTCCAATATTCTTTCCTGTACCCTTCTTTGCTCCCCTGCCCCAGTCATGTCTCAGACAATATATCAACCACTCTTACCTACTATCATTTTAACGCCCCCTCTGTATTCCAGTTTAGCAATTTTTCTTTTTCTTGTGCCCCTTCATTCTCTTCCTGCCCAGACCCTATTAACATGCTTTCCCTTACCCCCATCCTTCTATATATTAAGGATCAAGTCTCTCCGGAAACTAAACTCATAGCTGAGACAGTGTGAATCTTGACTCCCAACCTGAGGTGAGGGTGGAAGAGCTGTTTTCATTCAGCTGGGAAGGAAATCCACCTGATCGTGCTCAGAGAGATTCTGTTCATTAATTGCTAGACGTCAATTAAGTTCTGTATATACTCCCTGGCTAGTCTATCTCGATGTATTGGTTTTCTGGCAGAAGAGAAGATGAGAACGTCCCAACAAAGAGGTAAGATATATTATCTCATCTGTGCACTTAAGTTTCCATCTTTTGTGTCCTCCAATATGGCTCCTATGTTTACAATAAAATAAACTTTGCACTGTTGCTTGAGCTGGATACTCTTGAAAGAAAAACTTTGCCAGATATCCCCAAATCTTATTTCTCCATCATTGAAAGCAACAAAAGTAATTAAGATTCTTCAGTACACAGATCACTCACAAGAGAAGATGAAAATTCATATCACTGATTAGATACCTTGAAGTACTGCCACTCCTTGTATTCATTTAGATTGCAGTGTGTAATCATAACTTTGGTGCCATCAGGTCCTTTACTCAAGCACTGGTCATACTGCATGAGCTGGTTGGCTTCATTAATTCTGAACAACTAATAGGAAAAAAATATAACATTAAAAACCACTATATATTTTATACCAGTAACTGCTGAAACGCTAAAGTAATAACTGACATGTTAAAAATGATACTGCTCAGAAGCAATATTACAATTATTCAATATACTTGTCTTTTGCTTTTTAGAAGTATACTGAAGGCAAGAGACTTTTACAGACAAGCACAGTACATTGTCTGCTCAGAAGTAAGTCCCAGCATGACCTAAGGATACACAAGGTCCATCACAATGCTCTGTCATGTGGTCAGGCTTATCAGTGATTGAGGTATTGCTTACATCTGCAGGTAAGTGGGTCCAATGTTGCTTTCTTGATTTGGAAACAGTAAGCTGTGCAACTGGAAGGAGCTAAAATTTGCTGAGCACCAATAATCGTAACATTTTTACTGTGTTTAACAAAACTAATATATGGCGTGCTCTGGTCCATGGGGTCACGAAGAGTCGGACACGACTAAACAACAACAACATTTCCCTTGATTGTAATAAAGCCTCTTAGCGGTTTACAATACGTTTTGGATTGGTCAGACAACATGGAACTGTGAGCAAATGTTAGGGCCAAAA
The DNA here is from genome assembly GCF_027172205.1 of Podarcis raffonei. Lineage (NCBI taxonomy): Eukaryota > Metazoa > Chordata > Lepidosauria > Squamata > Lacertidae > Podarcis > Podarcis raffonei. Next base: position 34,474,124 of record NC_070610.1, read on the forward strand.
GGGGAAAATGGCATTGTTCATCAGAAGCCAGATTTGCTCACATGTCTTCTGATTTAAACATCAGCATCCCAAACACTGGCCTTCAATACCAGTAATGAGTTGAATGAATCACAGAGGTCAGGGCTACTGGTCTGAATCCCAACAGCACTCATCAGCTATGGTATGAAGTGATGGTAGAAGAAGAAGAAAGGAGTTGTATGTTGCTGAAACTCCCATCATGAAAGGCTGACTATGGGGATGCATTCATGCTTAGCTGATAGGAGGCTCCCATGAGCTGGAAAGGAGAGGAAGCAATTTTCAGCAATTCTCTCTTCCCAAAGCAGCACCCTGCTAAATTGGCTCTAGAGAGTTAGAGGTCTCTCTGGAGCAGATTTAGAGATGTCACAAGGAGGCTACAGGGGGAAATGCTGAAAAATTGCTTTCGTTCTCATTCTGCCAATGGAAATTTTTCACTGTTAGCTGAGTGACACTGATTGGAAATACGCTTGCGCTAGACTCTCATATTTGTATACCCCTTGGGGATTTTAAAATATTAAGCTGTCTAGAAATGCTTTTAAATAAAATGAATAAATCTTATGAATATAGATTTGGACTTTGCCTAGCAAATATGGAGCCCCTAATTCCCCATGCAGATTTTCAGAAGGTACAAGGGAAACATAGAAATAAGCTCAAATAGTATCTAAATTTGAGCCATCAACAATGCTTTTGTGATCCACAACAGTTCCCTATGTAAGACAATTAAAAATAATGGTTATTATTTAATTTCTATCCTGTCCTTCCTCCCTAAGGAACCCAGGGTGGTTCAGTAATATGATTTATAATTTTATTGTGATAATGTAGTAGTGGACTTCACACACATGACAGCTCCCAGTGTGCGCTCTCTCTCTCTCTCTCTCTCTCTCTCTCTGTGTGTGTGTGTGTGTGTGTGTAAAGTTGTGCTTCAACTAATTTAGTACTGTTTACAGCGATGGAAAATCCACAGGCAAAAAGTTTAATCTTTTGGCATTCCTTTTGGCACTCCAAAGATCTTGCTTTGAGACTACTTACTTGATTTCCTCCCATTCTGTGACATGGTCCAAGTTCCACAAAGCCCCCATTGGAATGTCCCATGCTGTCTATGCAGTAAGCAGTTTCAAAGCCTCTGATCTGAAACACATGTATAATTTATATTGTAGCTAAATATTTCAAAATAAAATTAGGAAGCTAATAACTTGCTTATGAAAAAAAGTATTATGTAGTTGTACAGAGATTTCTGAAATGACACACACAGCTCACCAAAGACCTCAGCATAATGTGCTGGAGTCAAAATACTGATAACTATTAGAAGGAAAAAAATCTGCTATACCAATGGATGTTATGGGCACCCTTTTGGTATACTATACAAAAAGGTACAGCAGAACTGGAGCTTGGGGTACATAGCCTTCCTATAAGTAAATACAGTTAGCAAGGAGAGTTCAGTGGATTGTATTCCACATAAAGCTAAATCTTTCAGTTGTCTCTGCAAGGAGTTCTCCTTGTATGGAGGTACCTCTCCCTCCACTGCATATTCCCTAACACTGTTACGGGAGTCTCACCCAATCTTTGGAGCAGATTTGGGTATGGTGCAGTGTGCACATCGGGGGGGGGGCGGGGAAGAGGGGGAGAAAATCAGCAGCGCTAGAAGCTGGCACACATGCCAGAGCAAGGAAAATGAGTTCTCCCTGCTCTGCCGAGTGAATGAGGAGATAACGAATCTTTCAAGTGAGTCAATAGCAGATTAGCACATAGGAAGTCACAACACTGAGAAAAATAATCAAGTAGGAGCTGGATTCTTCTCTCTCTTTCCATCTTCATGCTAGCAATTTAAACAGTGTCACTTTTTTTTTTTTTTTGCATTCTTGCAACTTTTTATCTTCTCTGTGTCCACTGTTCACATTTAACCCAGTCAACTTCGAGTTAAATGTACATATGTACTAATATTTTTTTTTGCCAATTCCTATATCAAAATCTGGACTGATTTCACATCAACTTATTGTTTTGTTCTTAAGCCCTGGGACTCTTAAGTAATTCATGCAGATCTAAACTAAACAGCTTTAGAGTTTGAATGTGCTGGTTCCTTCCCTGCATATAGCTACAAAGAGATTCCTATCCCCCTTGTTTTTCCAGCACACACTAGTCCTTCCTATAATTAATTCTGGACTGGAAGAACAAGGGGAATAGGACTCTTTGTGGCTGCTGTAGCTCAGGACACCTGAAATAATGACTTGTATCAAGGAATGGATCTGCAAAAACACTGTACTTACCTCTCCCCACTCCAGATTTTTAGGTGGTAAAGGATAGTGAGAAGTTATATCATAAGCTATTTCTTCCATAAACCACTTAAAACTTTTGCACTTGTGATCTTCACGAAATTTCTTCAGGTCAGATATATCACCATATGCTAGTGCTTTTGTCTCAGGACGACTAGCATAGAAGTAATCTTTGTATTCATCCCACCAGACCTCCACAACTCGGACGTAGTTCTGTGGGAAAAAATATACTGAATTCATTTTACAATAACCCAAACAAGAGTTCACCAGAGCATGGGTAATTGTGGCTAGGCTTTCTCTTTATCACTTTATGTGCGCACATACTTCATTTGTGGGTAAATCTTTTGATAACACACTGTAGTTTCATTTTCCAGAACGTTAAAGGAAAATTCTTATACAGCATTCATATTTATATCAACTTTAATTGAACAAAATGCTGGTATTATGTGTGTGCTTTTCTATATTTAAAAAATAAAGACACCTTCAGGAATACAGGTATAATTTAAAAGCTCCCAAATTTAGTAATAAAATAAAATGTTGCTCTTTTTGGTTAGGAGGTGAAGAACACTGAGCAGCCCTCAACATGGTTATCCAGTTATGAAACCATGGGATTAGTGAGTGGCTCTACAGATACACAAATGCGCGCGCGCACACACACGATTAACTTAGGTGTGTGGTTTTTTTAAATCAAATTACATTTTTTCATTCAGTTAGAATAAAACTCATCATCTGGGGAAGAGAAAAAGGTATAGATTTGAATGTGTCTAAGATTTTTAATTTACTAGTCAAATGCTAAAGACATAAAACTTCACCTTTAAAGTAGGAGATGATCCAACATATGCTGGAGGTGGATTCCCTTGCCATCCCTGGAGACGATAAATATGTCCAACACGAGAACAAGGCACAAACAGAAGCCTCCCTCCACATTGCCAAATCTGCAGGTTTTTATTTGTTGAAAGAGATGAGAACGAGAGAGTTACACATTCACAAATTTCAAAATCTCATAAAACACCTGTAAACATTAAATTACAGTACTAGCTATTATTATTTTTCAAAGCTTTCAGCATCATTGCAAGATGTCAATAACCACCACCACCACAGTCCTTTAGTATTAGGAGCCCTTACATATCATTTGAAAGAAAAAATGGCAAATAATTAGTGCACACCACTGACAAGTAGTCACAATTGCCTAATTTCTTAACTGGATTGCATTCAATTTAGAAGTTATATCCGCAGATAATATTAGGAACTAATTTCATTTAATATTACATGTCATTTTAGGGTGCCCATTAAGTTTTAAATTGAAATATTAAATAACTCGCTTCAACACCTTGAGCAATTTTAACCACTTTTTCAGAATTTGTTGGTGGTGTTTGTAAATCCCTTAAACTGCAGTTAGCTCAGCTATCGTTTGTATGATTTCAAACCTTCTTTCTCTATTAGGAGGCATTAAACAAAACATTTTGCTTTGCTGCATAGAACTTGATATTATTCTGGATTATTTAACAAAGCAGAACAGAAGCAGTTTGGCCGATGGGGCAGAGCTCCTATGCTGGCTTCCCAGCAGGTGAACTGCTTTCTGGGAGGGAGAAGTGAGATGGCAGGGAGGTTGGCCAATCTCCCTGCCACCTGGCCACTCTCCCTTCCAGTAAACAACAATGACCCATCTACCAAGAAGCTAGTGGTAGCTGCTCTATCCCACCCAGTAAGTCACATCTGGAACAGACACAGGTCTAAGATTTCCAATATATTTATGAAGATCTTCCTTCTATGCATGTTTGCTCAGAAGCAGGTCCTACTATGTACAGTGGTGCTTAGCCCCTAGGAATTGTGTTATACTATCAATGTCATTTCAACAAAGCTGAAATGTTGCAACTTTCAAAGCAAACATGTCCAAACCTGAAGCTCTCTCATCTAATCTTCAGAGGCTATCCATGCTACAAAATAATTCAACCCAATTTTGCTCTAGCCTCAGAATTACAAGCAAAACTGGGCTACGTGAATAAGGTGCCAGTGACTAAAACCTACACCCTAATTGATCTATAAAATCAGGTCTCAGACTTTACTTTAGCAACCACTAAGTCAACAGATAATGTGCCAAAATGTGAGGCAGATGTGTCCTCTAGTGGTTTTGAGTCTTTGGTTCAGAGGAGGCAAGAATTTGGCAGCATTATGGCCTTGCTGAGGAAGGTACATCTGAGAATGAAGAGCCCCACAGAAAACAAGGTGTAGGCCCAACAGTTTCAAAAGCAATAAACATAATAAGTGCAGCAAGACATAGTTGTCTGTATGGCACTAATCAGGAGTTGGCTGATGGAAAACAAGGAAAGTATTGCTGTCCCTGGGCCAAACAAAAAAACTCGTAAGAACTGAACTGACTGATGGTCACATATTTACTTGAAATATGATAGTTATCAACTCTTGTTATGGTTGCTTACCTTGTAAGATATTTCAAAGTTTTCACCGCCCCAGATTTGTAGACCTGGATCATAGAGACCCAACTCAAAAAAGAAATCACGTTCGATGGCAAACAATCCACCAGCCATTGCAGGTGACCTAGGAATGAGAAGAGGAACTAACAGTTTGTATGCCATGGGCCAGAAGGAATCCCTTTTATATATGTAGGAATCAACTGACAATTGTTTTTGATAGGTAGAAATTATAAAGCTTTAATGGTATTCAATAAAAAGTTTATAGCAATTGTTTGAACTCCAAAGTTCCGATAACAGGCTAAATCGTTTTGGAATCCTAGGTACCAGGTAAGGTACAGACTAAATGTTGGTATGATTTAGTCCCAACACTTGTTGTTTTTAATGTATAAGCAGTCACAGAGGCTGTGATCCAGAATGGAAAAAAAGAACTGGGCTGGAGGCTTGCTTTCTCCATGACCTGTTTTCCTTTAAATATCATAAAACAGTCATAAAAACACTCCTAGTCTTTTTGCAGTTGTAGAGAAATGGTTCATAATATGCCAAGAGTTTGTGTTAAGTTCAGAACAGCTGAAAGGTCAAAACCAAACCAAATGGACACTATCAGAACTGTAAGCAGTTAACCAACGTCTCAGAACAAAGTGTTAAGATGCTGGGCTATATTTTCTTTCAGTATAAACAAAATTCAATTCATTATTAAAAATATTTAGATTAATCCAAACCCATGTATGCTAAACTGAGCAAAACAGAGGAAAGATGGGATACAAATATGAACAATGACAATTTTTCTTTATGTACTATTTTAGGTCTTTAAAACATTCAGCATGTTCTGGTTCAGTTGGCCATTATCAACCAAACCCATTTTTTCTTTCTACAATAATAAGGACTAGAGATTATGTTTTTAAAAAGTGGTATTGGAGGTTTCCAGGTTTCTCTCCAGATGCCAATGTGAAAACCTGCATAACATGCATTAACCAGTGTCAATATTCTAATAAAAATATGAAAATGTAAATATAATGTAAGTATAAATGTACAGTGATGAATTTCTGTTGTGCTCTTAACTTTAAATTATTTGATTCTCCTCCTTCCTAGAACTGTTTTATTAACAGTGTATAAATGCAAAAAATATGCTCATTTCTGTGAGAGGACCTACAACTTTTTATGTCAGGGAGCAAAAATTTGTGTGTGTCGCCCAAAGCTTCATAATTTCTTGAAAATGATTTGGAATATTAGTTCCAAAAATACAATAAAGTGAGAGTAAAATGAAAGTAGCAGAATTCTTAAAATGGCATTATTGCATATTCAAATAATACAAATATACATTTACTTTGGTTATAGGAAAAAAGAAATTTTGAAATGAAAAGGATTCTAGTTGCAGGATTAGTGAAGCGTAAGTGAACCAAAGCAGAATCACAGCCTAATTAGTTTAGGGAAAGAAGTTGGTATATTAGAAAATCTCAGCCCTTTCTGGCCAAATTTTGTTTTTGAACAAATCATTTTATAGGTAAAGGCAAAAATTCAGAGAAACATAACATTTCCCTTCGCCATTAAAAGAACAGGTTACTTAGACAAAAGACACATGGACGATGCATTTTCTTTCTGTAAATATCTATCAATTAGTTCCATATGTCAGTTCACCTGTCCGGGCAGGACAAAACAGCACCTAATAAGGATACTAAGCAATTTCTAACACAATCAAGGTATAATGGCAGACCACAGGTTTCATTTAAACAATCCAATTAGCAGCCACCCTACAATTTGCTGAAAGAACTGAGTATATAAGTACAAGACACAGAAGAGCAAAAGGAGTTAGTAAGGCTATGTTAGAAGAGCTTGACCACAGATTAGTGAAAAGAACAATGTATCTCCACAGAGCATCGGCTTTTGTTAGCTTTGTTTTAAAGGTCTGGAGAGTTCATGCAAATATTTAATAGTTCAGTACATCCTTAGGAAAAGGAGAAACGTGTAAGTGGTTTAGTGATTACCGATACGGCTCAGTTTTTGTCTTTCTCATTTCCTTCTCACGTTTGGTCAAGGGCACCCTCTTCCAGAGCATACTCCAATCCCATGCTCCTCTAGCAAACCCATCTTCGTCACCACCCCCTTGGGGTACAATGTTATAAGTGTTGCCATCTATGACATCTATAAGCGGCACAGTGCATGTGGTTCTGCAGGATTATGGATGGTGGCGGTGAGGATGAAAGCAGGTACATGGCACATTTAAACGAATCACATGGTTCATGGAAAAGAAAGGGGAAAAATGAAAGGATTTAGATAAGCATGAGTTATAAAGATCAATAGAATGAAACAGCATTCTTTACCGATATGGCTCAGTTTTATATTTTCTTTTTGCCTTTTCCTTGTGGCTTAATGGAATACGCTTCCATAGCAAGCTCCAGTCCCAGGCCCCTCTGGCAAAGCCATCTTCATCCCCACCTTGCTGTGGTTCAATGGAATAGTCATTCCCATCTATGTAATCTATTAGAGGCACAGTGCATGTAGTTCTGAAACATTTATGGAAGGGGAAGAGAGAAGATTAAGCTGTCTAATCCAATAAGTCATCTGCTATCTCTTACACTTTATTCCAATATAACTTCAATAAATATAGCATATACATACAGTGCTTTCTTACAGAAGGAAAGCAGGGGAGTGGGGATTATGAATGAGCAGGATGAGGTCAAATTTATTTAAGAATACATTAATGCTGAAAGCAGAAACATCAACGCACCAATCTACTTCTTCCTTCACAGAATTCTGATAACAAAATATCAAGGTGAATGATGGAAGCTATGTGTTTCACTTTTTGCAAATATGAATATATTTGTCTCTCTTAAGCTTTGAGAGTAAGGAGGATTGTTGTCTTGTTTACAGAAGGCTTGTTTTAAACCAGTGATGGCCAAACTTGGCCCTCCAGCTGTTTTGGGACCACAATTCTTATCATCCCTGACCACTGGTCCTCTTATAGCTATGGATGTTGGGACTTATAGTCCCAAAACAGCTGGAGGGCCAAGTTTGGCCATCACTGGTTTAAACCCACGGGAAAGAGTTTTTGAAAGGTCAGGTATGATTTAAAACCAGGCAATAAACCATTTGAATTTTGCATGTGTTTCAACATTTCACAAATGAAGATGCCTGCTTTTCTTGCTTGCAAGGTGGCAAAGCCAGAATCAGCTCTCCTACTGTAGGACCCGAACTACAGTTCTCTATTATTTAAAAAGGGGAAGGGGGGGGGGAAATAGAACCAAGAGTATGTTAGAACATCATATGCTAGAATTTACTTTTAAAATACTGTTCTGGTTTGTACTTTTGAGAGGAAATCCTCATATGCAGACATTTATCATAACAGACATTTATTATTTTATACTTTGTTTTAAGTATCTTTGATTTGCTTATATGGTCACATTAACAATCCACAACACCTTAAAGCCATAAGGGAGGGGGGAACCCCAAAGTATACTGTTCCAGACTTTGTTCCTTTTCAATTTACCAAGTTGACCAAATCCCCTAAAACTTTTCTGATTAAAAACTTTGCATAGTAAGTGTAATCTGCTGTGCATTTAGTGTTTTCAAACCTTGGCAGATGTTTACACTGGTTTTACTGCTTAAAAAACAAATCAAGTTTCTTAATGCAGTTCTTTTTCTCACTACAACAGCACTGCAGGCAAGTTTTTATCATGCCTATTCAGGCAGCCTGGAGAATGAGCTAGAACGATGCGGCCCAACTTTTCATACCAAGTGGGCCACAAGAGCACTTTGACATGGAACCTGCAGGCCGCAATCGACTTGTTGTGGAAGAGGGGGGAGAGCAATGCCAAAATTTGACCCCTCTAGCCCTTGCACTGCCTGTCCAAAGCCAGCTAAGGAAAGCTTTGGGAAGGAAGCGCAAAGCTCTGGCAGGATCCTAGAGCTCTCCCAACCTCCTTCCCAAAGCTGAGAAAGTACTAACTAGGCTAACTAGCGTCTCACTTACCCGGCTTTGGGAAGGCAGCATGTGGGCTGGGGGTCACCAAAAAAGACCTCAAGGGCCATGTGTGACCCCCAGACTGAATGTTGGACCACCCTGAGCTAAAAAGTTACTCACCCAGAAAGAGCTGCTACTTGCACTGGGTGAATTACTAACTGTTAAGGCTACTGTTAAAGGCTTTCTGAGGTATAAAAATAAGCAGATTATTATTACCTGTCTTTAGCTATAGGAGCAATTAGTGCTGCATACCAGTTTACTGCCACCTCACAGTGGGCATCAAGGTAAATTAAAACCTTTAAAACAAAGAGGAAAGGAGATTTCAACTCATTTTGAGATTTCCTTACACAAAACACACATTGATTTAATTGAGCTTTTTGCATTGTACGTTGACATCAGTTTATAGCTATCTTTTAAAAGACTACATATGCCATTTTGCAATTAAGGACTATACTTGAAATAATCAAGTGGTTTAAGATCTGTTAAAAGCAAAATTCAGACTGTAGGGAAAGAAGGGTTTTATTTAGCAAATGGTTTTCTACCTGTCCAAGTTTAGCCTTCTGGGCTCCAATGCTTCTAGCTTGAATTAAACCTTCTCTCCTTTCATTTCGAAAAATCTTTACAAGGCCATTCCACTGCTTAATATAATCCTCTAGTCTTTCTTTTAAGTGTGCTATCAAATAATAAAAAAGAAGTTTCCATATTTGTTATAAAATATTTAGCTTAGAGCTTACAACACAAACTAAATCTATATTAAAAACAAACTAAATATAATTGACTTAATATCTAAATACTCAGAAGTTAAGGCTATTACATAAATCACTGCCTGGCATATTTGTTGATAACAACTGTAACCTCACTTAAAAGCTACTACCAACAATACTTGGATTTTTAAAATACATGTAGGGAAGTAGAAAAGATGTGTGCCCTTCTAATGTTGGAAAGGTCAGACCTAAGAAAGTGATGTCTGAACTTTGGAAAAGTTCAGAACTCATACTTATAGACTCTTTTGACAACAGAAAGGCACAAACCTCCAGTAATTTTCCCACTCAATTCCCCCCATAGTTTTATAACATGAGTAAGGAAATGTAACAATGGAAGTTGTCCTGGTGTCGTAAGTGTTCCATTTTCCCCCTGTGTATTCCTTATTGCTTTACACTAGGTCTATGGGAGAGTGACACATTCACAGCTCTTCTCTGACATGCCAAAAATGAATATAATCAAGTCTTTAAACTCACATAATAAAATGTCAACATTTATAGGCAACAAAATCCAGGAGGTGGTGCAGGAGATGTAGCATTCACTCTCCACAATAAATATTAGTAATGTCTGAATTTGAAGACAGATGTGGATGCAAAAAAAGATTATGAAATACCTTCAAGAAAACACTCATGACTTTTATTAACATTTAAGGCTACCACAGTCAAACGCGGCAGGAAAACACTGCTGTGGATTATAGCATTTTCTCAGCATTTTCTCTTATGCTATTTTAGGACTATGCAACACACACACACACACACGTTTAAGATGATCATCTGCAACTCTATTACATTCTGCCATAGGTGCTGTAAAGGAAAATAAGGGACAGTAGCATTCTCTCTCTATACATCAGAAATAAAGGGGAAGATAGCACAGAATAGAAGGAATATTGGTTCATTTGCATCACATATTACCCTGATTATCTGCTCCTTCATTTGTATCTACATTAACTTTATCTGTTAGGAATCCCCTACCCATATTTCAGCTTAAGCACTTCATCGTCTCAAACTTTCCGTAAGTGTGTGGAACAATTTGTGTGTGCAGGGGGACAGATTTCACACTATATCTAAAAGTCTCTGCTACTGTAATAAGCATTTAATGCAATGAAAATCCAAGGCTGACAGTTGAAGTACCTACAGAGGCAAAGGTGAAGCTTCCTACACTATCCATTTTGACAAACCCTTCAGTCAAAAAAATCCATATGTTGGAAAAGAGAGTGTTGATTCCTGTTCAAGGCAACCCTTGCATTATCTCTGAACAGACGTAGCCTTGAATGAAGATTTGAGTCATGATTACTCTTTGAGAAGGATTGAATTTTTCTGCAAAGTCTCCATTCAAAGAAACAGAAAGACAGATATTTGCTGAATGTGATAGCACTTACGCTTCTTCATTCAATAGGCTAGAACAAACTACATTAATTCACTAAAGCTATTTTTTTTTCTTTTTAAAAACTGATCTATAATGAAAACCATGCTACCGACTCTATCCACAGATCAATATTCTTAAATCTGCAGGCTGGTTTCTTATTAAGAGCAGAAACCACTGAATTATCAGCACAGTATTTCTTTATGTTGGTTCAACTTCCCTGTAGAATGACAGATTCAGCTCTTGCTGGGTTTGATATTGATATTAAATGCATTTACCTTTATTACTAAAGTCATCAATTAATACAATTTCTGCCAGGTACTTCCTTGGAGTTCTTTTAATTACACTGTGAACTGTCCTCATGAGTGTGGACCACCCTTCATTATGGAAGACAATGATAACGCTGGAGGTGAGCAGGTTTTCATCATAATGCCAGTACTTGCACCTGCAACAGATATGTGTGTTATATTTTAACATTTTTGAAATATCTACAATCAGAACATGGTTGTTATCAGAACCACTATCAGTGAAAAAACAGAATTAACTAGAGCACTAGTTATGGCTCCAATAAATAAGACCATTTGGAGAAAATTCTCTTACAATACCCCTTTCGTACCACCTAGTTAATTAAAGTGCCCCCCATCCCAAAAGAGGACTTAGAATATACACAGTACTCTGGATAGTGCATGATTATGAAGCTAGTTTAGAAGCTAAGCTTACAGTAATGATTGCTGCTTCTTACTTTTTGAAGGATCTTGAAGCAGTTTTCAAAATGAAAATCATGTTTAAGACATTCTTTTGTCCCATGAAAAAACAAAACCCAAGTCCACAAGGACAAACATGAAAGTTGTATGTAATTTAAACATTTTGATGTTACATTGTACCTTCTAGGGGGAAAAACCAATCCCAATGTTTTCACATAATATAGCCAGCAATCTCTGCAGCCTTCTCTTTCATGTAGTTTTTCAAAAGGAAAACTTATCACGTGGTTGTTATAATCACAACAGAGAAAATTATAATTTGTCAGAATGTTCACTCTTCTGAACTGTCATAAGCCTCTCCTCTGTTGCAACACCCTCTCTATAACCTGCAATCACATTATGATACCCATTCTGCTCCTAACTGCTTTCTGAGTTTGCCTGTAGAATTGGGGCCAATTTGCATGACTCTTTCAGCCCATGGCTGATACGATTTTCTGACAACTTGCAGTACCAGGTGCTTCTGTCGCATCAACTAGTCTTAGCTTTCTGTACACCACCCACTAAGAAAAGTTTTGGTGGCATTTCCTGTTTAATTGCTTTTCAGTAAATTATCATTCAGTACACTTGCCCTAAGAGACAGCTCAGTAGTTGGAGCATGAGACTCTTAACCTCAGGGTTATGGGTTTGAGCCCCACATTATTGGGTGAAAGATTCCTGCATTGCAGGGGGTTAAAGTAGATGATCCTTGTGGTCCCTTCCAACTCGATGTTTCAAGCTTCAATATTCCATCACTTACAAGCTGTGCACACACACATACATTACAGGAGAAACCATGTGTGGTTAGTTTGTGTGTATAGGTGTGGTACACACACTTGCACTTAAAATACAAACAAGGTTGTTGTAAACCCTCAGGGATGCAAAAGATATAAACGTGGCTTTCTCCCCTGAGGTACCTGCAATAAAAGTACTACCCAAAAAGGAGTCTGAATCTCATGCAATAAATTAGTAACAACTGTGCATTTATCTGATGAATCTCCATAAATCTAATGCATCTCTTTTGGGGCAAGGATAAATAATGAAGAGAAGTATATTAGGGAATACATAAGTGTTCCATTAGCAAAGAAAAATTCAGCTGAAACACAGTTACACCAGCCCTTTTTCTTTTTGGGGAAGAAAGGTTGAATTCCATTTGCCTACGCATAATGAGTGTCCTCTAGATATTTTGCACTACAACTCCCTTTAAAACTAATCAGCAGACTCAAGATTCAATTTGAACTGTTATTGGTTAATAACTACCAATGTCTGTTAATTTAGCCTCTGAGCCAGCATATTTTACCCGTATCTTCCAAGCTAGAAATCACCATGAACAAGCAAACCCACTAACTTCCTAAACAGGAAATCATTCCACTGAACAAATTTTAAAACTTTTATATCCTCTATGAAAGCCACTGAGTTAGTAAAAAGTAGCACTGAATTTTGGTGCAATAAGACAGAACAAACCTTCAGGTCCCAGGCTCTTAGTCTTAACAAGGGACTTGCAGTTGTAATATCAACATGCCTAAATTCAGTGTGCATTTTTTTTATCACCACCACAACCCACTTTTATCAAGGGTGCCATCTATTATCTGTTTTAACAAAGCTCAACAACCTTTTGTTCACCCCCTTAAGAGCTTGCACTTTAAACTCAAAATCAAAGTTCAAGCTTTTCAGAATTTTCAGAAAATCCCTAATTTCAATGCTCTATTTGTTCATCTTAAAAAATAATAATACAAGTCTTCTACGAGACATGTTGTTCAAGTTTGATTCTCCTTCAATAAGGAGTATAAATATACCTTTAACAGTAGTTAGCCAACAGTACAGTGGTACCTCGGGTTACATACGCTTCAGGTTACATACTCTGCTAACCCAGAAATAGTACCTCAGGTTAAGAACTCTGCTTCAGGATGAGAACAGAAATCGTGCTCCAGCAGCAGCAGGAGGCCCCATTAGCTAAAGTGGTGCTTCAGGTTAAGAACAGTTTCAGGTTAAGAACGGACCTCTGGAACGAATTAAGTACGTAACCAGGGGTACCACTGTAATTGCTATGACCTACTGTTGTTGCAAAATACCGTAGGTTCCCAAGCAGATAGAGAACTACCAGATAAAACACCAAGTGCTATTGCAAAGAACAATAGTGACATCCAGTGGTTCACTAACTAACACCAGGAAGCAAATATAAAACATCAACTAAGCACTGTACTATAAAGTTAATCAGCAACTTGTCCACTAAAGATATAGAAATAAGATAATTGTTGGCCATCATTTAATATACCTTATTCTAAATAAGGTAGTTTAAGACTGCAAAATAAGATGCTGGAAGCTCAATTATGTTTCAGACTGAACAATTTCAGTATTAAAAATGATGATAAATTATGTTTTCCAGGGCTGCCACTCTCGCTCTTGCTTTTAAAAAATTCCACACTGGGCAGTGGGAACAAGGGTAGTGAACTTTATAGAGCACGTTGTCTGATATTGGGAACAATACTGAGCTACCAAATGCAGACAATCTCTGCCCTTGTGAGCAGTGTTTTAGAAGAATTTTAAGATGCTGATGCTATTCACTATTATTTACTGCCAGGTACTAAAGGACTCAGAAAAGCTTTTCTGAAGATAAACCCCATTTTGTGTTTTGGATTGGGTTCAAGCTTCAGAAAAGATATTAAACGTTATTGGTCAGTATTGAAAATTCTCAAAGCACTTCCAATATATCTTGTACAGTATTACTAATTATTTAAGTTGTATGAAGAGGAAGGACAGTGATTCTAATTGCAAACAAAGAAGCCTTCATATATATAAGATACATTTTAAAACTGTGTTTTGCTTTAAAGCTAAATGCATCCTGCCACCTAGTGCTTCTGCTTGATTTTTTTTGTACTTCTACTTGATATCGCAAAGCTGCCGATTTAGCAGCACTTTAGCTCTTATCTTTATAGCTGCCAGAGCAAAGACATTATCAGATATTCCTGTCTCCATACAGCATCTGTGTTGTAGTTGTTGTTGCTGTTTTGCAACTCTGAGAAGATGAGAACATCTGCACACCAGATACCTCTTTCTTTTTGTTATATAGGTCACGTTAAGATACCATAAGAAAGCTTCAATCACAGTCTCTCACCACACATATAATGGTACGAATCATAGCTGATCCTAGCCTAGCAACCCTCTAAAACTACAGCTAGCATTGGATGGTATTCAACCAGTTTTACTCAGAGTAGGTAAAGGGACCCCTGACCATTAGGTCCAGTCGTGACCGACTCTGGAGTTGCGGCGCTCATCTCGCTTTATTGGCCGAGGGACCCGGCGTACAACTTCCGGGTCATGTGGCCAGTATGACTAAGCCACTTCTGGCGGACCAGAGCAGTGCACGGAAACGCTGTTTACCTTCCCGCCAGAGCGGTACCTATTTATCTACTTGCACTTTGATGTGCTTTCGAACTGCTAGGTTGACAGGAGCAGGGACCGAGCAACGGGAGCTCACCTCGTGGCGGGGATTTGAACCACCGACCTTCTGATCAGCAAGTCCTAGGCTCTGTGGTTTAACCCACAGCGCCACCCGCATCCCTACTCAGAGGAGAGCTATTGAAATTAACTTAATCATGATTTAAATAGTTCTAAAGCTTAGTTGAATAAGACCTGTAGCCTGGAACCCTTCGCTGCCCCACCAATACAAAATAGTGCACCCAACAAAACATTTTTGATATGTCAAAATTAAGTTTGTAAGTATAGGAAGCTGTCTTGTGCGGATTCAGACAATTAGGCTACCTAGCATTAGAAATGGGAAATGTTTTTCAGCCTGACAACCGCTTTCCCTCATAAGCAACTACTGGGGACCATATGATGGGGGCAGGGGGGGGCATGGTCAGAGGCAAAAGTGGGACAATGGATGTGACTACTTCTGCAGGCAGTATCCAGCCACACAAAATTCAGAGGTTTCTACGTACTCATGTGCAAAGCAGACATCTCTTCATCTTCCCTAAAGGCAACCAAGAGACATCACAGTACAAGGACACATTCCTATAATGTAAGAGTACTTAAGAAGGGTGTAGATTAGGACTGAAGAGGGGGCATGTGGCCTGGGAAGAGTCCCGAGGGCGAGAAAGAAAGTTCTGGTGGGCTGCATTTGATGCTTGAGCCTGAGATTCCCCCACGTCTGGTCTATACACTTGACAATGACTGTCCAGGGTTTCAGCCTTAGCTAGAGTGAGTCTTTTCCAGTCCTAGACAGAGATAACTGGGATCGAAACAGGAACTTCATTTGCAAAGTATGTACTTTATCACTGAGCTATAGCATTACCCCGAATTAACCAGTTTAACCTGCCCCCAAAAGTGAGAGGACACCACGTTTGCACATAATCCTGAAGTAGATCAAGTCACACATATCTGAGCATGCTCCTCTATACAGCGTTTACTATTATTTCAATGGGGAAGTGTCAATGCTATGTGTCAGAACACATGAAGTGTGTGTATATGAGGTGTCAGCTTCAATCCCGTCATCTCAAGTTTATTAGTACCTTAGGTAGCAGAGCTACAATACGTCTCTCTCTACCTGAGAGCTGCTCCTAATTATAGAAAGCTACACTAGGGCTAGGGTGACGCAGGTGGCGTTGTGGTCTAAACCACAGAGCCTAGGGCTTGCTGATTAGAAGGTCGGCGGTTCAAATCCCTGTAACAGGATGAGCTCCCGTTGTTTGGCCCCAGCTCCTGCCCACCTAGCAGTTCGAAAGCACGTCAAGTGCAAGTAGATAAATAGGTACCGCTCCAGCGGGAAGGTAAACGGCGTTTCCGTGCGCTGCTCTGGTTTGCCAGAAGCAGCTTAGTCATGCTGGCCACATGACCCGGAAGCTGTCTGCAGAGCGAGATGAGCGCTGCAACTCCAGAGTCATCCATGACTGGACCTAATGGTCAGGGGTACCTTTCCCTTTCCCTTTTACACTAGGCTAGTTGGAACCATGGGCTGACTGGATCAAGTCGGCTGTTTCTAACAGGTTTCTCAAAATGGACTTTGCAAGAAATGAAAGGGTTCTCAACTTCTTCTCGCATTAAAGGACTGTTTTCCTCAGCAAACCATGTTTCTCATGTTACCTGAGCTCCATAAAATGTTTGCCATGTTATTTCAAAGGGGGGAAAGCCCATATGCTTGGGAAATCAGCCAAATATTTCAGGAACAGCTGCCATGGTCTTGCTTGCTTATTTAATCATCAAATGTGCTTCAGGGTCTGCAGCATTGTTAGAATTAGAAGCAGTGGGACAGTTCTGATATGGAATAAATAATATTCACCACCTGTGCTTCATAGATATACAAAACACACTGCTGAAAAGGATTGTACCTGCAAAGAAAATTGACTGAGAATAGAGTACAAAGGTATTGTAAGATATTTCGGCAGAGGCAACAAAGGTTGCTTTAATCAACCCATCTAGATGTAAAGCCAAGATCATGCTATCTACAGGGGGAAAAACACCTTATTGATACCACAATCAAATCACATTAATGCCAACATCATAAGCACCTTTTATGTAGTCAAAGAAACTGATCATGAAAATGTACTGATCCTTCGATCTTATTACTTCCAAAAAGTTCTAAAGCAATGACAGAAATAAGATATAGAGGGCACAGAATTCTCACAGACAATTATGCACAGTAAAAGTGATATGGAAATCACATCTGAGGATAGGGTTTTCTCCCCTTGTCAACAAACCCCTGTCTCTCTTAGGTTTTATGCATTTTAAGGGTAGAGAAGCAAAGAACTCCAATTCTAAGGCTCTTAAGTTACTGATGGTAAGAGAAAGTGGGCGAAACCTGATGGTTTACATCAAACACTCGCACACAGAGAACACAAAATGAGAACTCTGTACAAAATCTTTGCACAACACAGTTACATTTTAGTAGTTACCACAGAAACATGGAGGGAAGAATGTTTTTCATAACTGTTAAAAGGCGCCATTGTACTGTTCTCCCCTGAATTCACTCAGAAAGAACACATTCTGTAACAGACAGTAAATGCAAAGAACAAAAACAAGCAGAAGTACAAGCTGGTGAGTTCTGTTCACAGATCACATAGTGGAAAGCCTGCCTTAGACAAACAGCTGAGTTGCAACAGCTAACACATTGGTTCAGATGAAGGCAATACGGTCATCTGAAAATGGCATCATGCCTTATTGGAGAGTTAAGGGTCATATATCAAAGACCCAGCAGATCAAAGGGGGTAGGAAAATTGCATAAGACTTTTGAATATCAGGCTAAATCCTATCTACCCACCACAGAAAAATGATTTCTTATCAAATGTGATCAAGGTTTAAGCAACTGTAATTTATTACACATTATCTGAATGCCTGCTAGAATACTTCTGGGAACTAACCAAGCTATAGTTATGCATTTTTTAAGTTCTGCTAATTTCAGTAGGAGTGTTATGCACATGATTACATCTCTGCTAAAAAGAAAAAGGAAAGCTCATTTTAAAAAGAAGTGCTGAATTGTTTTCCTTTACTATCGCTAATATATATTCATATAAGATGATTGTCATAGCGTACAGATCACATAACAAAAACACAATTAAAAGAGGGGGAAAGAAGAGGCAGATCAGGTACTTACTCTTCTTGACGCAAGTCATTAATGCTTCGATCTAGTGAGATCATATCACTTGCTACCATGTTAAACCCAAACTCCTTAATGCTGCTTTGAACAGATTCTTTATACTCTGGTCCTAAAACATATGGCTTGGCTTCCTCACCAGGACCACCGACAACTCCATGAGGCTCAGGTTCTTTGGGTTCAAAATTACCAAGAATTCCAGGTCGTAATACGGGATCACGGTAGATCAGTGTCTGTGGCTTAAATGTGAGATACTGTCGCTGCATGATGTTCTGCTGATCATTATTGCCACCAAGAGGATTCCCTTCATTTTTGGCCTTATTCCTCCGCCGAATTGATTCCAAGTCTACTTCCACACCTTCGACGTGAGGCCAGGGTAACACAGGCTTGAATTTGTCATTTCCAGGAACCAGGACATGGTCTCCATTGTTTGGCAAAAGATTGCTGTTTTCCTTGTTATCCTACATAAGAGGGAGAGAAAAAATTATAAAACAAAGAAACTGGAAGAGCTGCTGGCCCAACTTCAGCTTTCCATGCCCCTTTCACTAACAATTCTGTAACTCTAATCTCTGTGGAATTTGTTCAAATCAACATATTCTTCAGGCAACTCGATACGTTTAATAAATTTACAGTGGTACCTCGGGTTAAGTACTTAATTCGTTCCGGAGGTCCGTTTTTAACCTGAAACTGTTCTTAACCTGAAGCACCACTTTAGCTCATGGGGCCTCCTGCTGCGCCGTGCTGCCGGAGCACGATTTCTGTTCTTAAGTTCTTAACCCGAGGTACTTATTCTTGGTTAGCGGAGTCTGTAACCTGAAGCGTATGTAACCCGAGGTACCACTGTATCTGTAAATGTAAGGTTAAAAAGAAATGTCAATATTTGAAACCCACCTGTGCAGCTGCTAATACTGTTACATTTGAGTCTTGCTGGCTAGTACTTGCATATAAAAAGGTTGAATTTCTGATTTATATGTGGACATTTGACAGTATTGACAGAGTTGTATCCCCCTTTAGAGACAGTAACAATTTATTCTAAATCTATGAGACTTTTCCCACTGTTAAGGTATGGAACTGATCCTCCTTCTCACTCTTTGCTCACCATATGGCCTTCCATCTAACCCTACCTTTGTCCATTATAAAATATGAAAGCACTGGACTAAAAATACATTAAAAACAACATAATTAAATATTACACATAAAAAAGGGCACACTACAAAAGGTGGGTACAAAATTCCATAAATTAACTGTGTGAAGATTATGATTTGCAACTTTTGTGATAAGCAAAGTCCACACACATCATCAACACACACAAATTTTACAACATGTCTGTGAACAAGAGAGGCATCAGGAGGACATCATATAGCACGAGCAGTAGATGGAAAATTTAAGACTTATGAAGCCAAATATGATCTGGAGTCCTGAAAAGCTCTATTTCCTTAAAAGAAAAAAATACATACATAAAAAGATGCCTTTAAAAAAGATTTTTGGTCCTGAATCAAAGACAAAAATTCTTAAACTGGAAGTTATGAAAACTTGAATGTCTAGCTAATGATTTTGAACATTGGGGGGCAGCAACATATGATGCTGAGTTATCACACTTTCCCACAAGCCAGAACTACTACTGAAAATGAAAAATAACACGCAAGGCAGTGTCTGATGAACAGCTGAGAAGGAGAAACTACAGTTGGTTTTCAAGGGAGGTTAACACATTACTAAGAATGAAGATGTCACTACTGTTTACTAATCATTTTGGCCATGTCACTTGAAAATAGAAAACTGCAATTGGTGAAGTGGTTCTCACCCACCTGATTAAAATGATCTACACTGCCAATGCAATCTCTGCAACTAAAATTCAAACAGTCAAGGGGGTGGCTACATCACCGAGGCAATATTGTGTTTTCATCTGCTGCTCCTTCCTTCCCAAAATCAAAAATAGCTAAGCTTGCTCCAAAATGAAGTCTTGTTCACACTTTTAACAGTTCCAAGTGGGCTATGAGCTGCAGAATCAGAGAATCACAAACCAGCACTCTGGATGACTGATTTTCACTTCTGGCTCAGATCATCAGGGAATCCCAAGCAGGCCAGAGCCATTTCCAAAATGGCTGCCAGGGCTCAATGCAGTAAAAAACAACAGAGAGGCCACAAACTTCATTTGACACAGCAGCTTTAGTTGCTCTAATCAAAAAAGAACTGTCTGAGGACAGAGGTAAAGCACTGAAACCATTGAGAGAAGGTATTTTAAAACTCACTCTGTATGAGACATTTCCACAACACAATGGAAGTGAGCATGAAGAACAGAACTAAGATTAACAAAATCTGCACCTTTGAGTGGCTTCGGAGAGACCAGCCTACATGAGGCTATTGTGTACTAGATAAAGAAGAAGAGTTTAGATTTGATATCCCGCTTTATCACTACCTGAAGGAGTCTCAAAGCGGCTTTCCCTTCCTCCCCCACAACAAACACTTTGTGAGGTGAGTGGGGCTGAGAGACTTCAGAGAAGTGTGACTAGCCCAAGGTCACCCAGCAGCTGCATGTGGAGGAGCGGAGACGCGAACCCGGTTCACCAGATTACGAGTCTACTGCTCTTAACCACTACACCACACTGGCTCACAGTATTATTTCCTGAATAAAGGAAATAAAACATGCCATATTGAGAGGATTCACGGCGCACTCTGTCCAAAACCCCAAAATGGTGAGTCCCCAAGAGTCATTATTGTTTGCTCCAGCACCTTCATAATTAAAAATGACTTATTTCAAAAGTTCAGAACACAGTAAAAAACTTAACAGAAAACTCCACCATCCTTCCCTTTCCCCTCCATCTCGCTGTTCTTAGCCATATCCCTTCAATCACAGAATAAATGTCACATCCAATCTTTTGATGCCCTTTGACACCTGTTTAGCTGGGCAACCTCTATGGTAGGAATTGTGAGGATCAGTGTGTTAGATACTTTAGATTAAAAGAACTGAATAAAGCTTTGCTAGATCAGACAAAGGGCCAGCCTAATCTAGTATCTTGTTTTCATTGTGGTCAACCATATATGCCTATGGCAAGCCTGCAAGGAACACCTGATAGCAATAGCACTCTCCCTACTTGTGATTCTCAGAAACTGGTATTCAGAGGTATATTCCCTTGGATACAAGAGACTGAACGCAGCCTATCATTCATGAAAATGCAAGAAAGATGCCATATTCTAACATGCTATGTTATGCAAGCTAACATACAATTGAATACTGATCAAGGTACTTCTTCCTAAACCAAACCTTTCAAACCGCAGTAAAATACAGACTAGAATGTTGGCCCATGGGCATTCTTGATTTTTTTATCACCCCAAACTGAAAAGATAGCAGTTGTCTTTTTTTCATTCACACAGCATATTACAATCTGCATTTCAATCAGTGATGGATAATAAAGATACCGATACTATGTGGGCCAGTTTGTACTTTCAGATTTCATTAACTGCAGCACAAACAGTGTGGTAACATAAACAAAGGTATCTAGATTGTATCTGGGAATGTTTATCTATTCAACAAAAGGAATTTGGAGGGGGTTACTGGTTTGTTTTTATTGTGTATTTTGTGCTTTTTGATCTTGTATTTTTATGTTGTGAATTGCCCTGAGATCTACAGATGGAAGCCAGTATACCAGGCATAGGCAAACTCGGCCCTCCAGAGGTTTTGGGACTACAACTCCTATCATCCCTAACTAACAGGACCAGTGGTCAGGGATGATGGGAGTTGTAGTCCCAAAACATCTGGAGGGCCGAGTTTGTCTATGCCTGCAGTATACTAACTAATCAATCAATCAATCAATCAATCACAATAATTTTCACTAGTTGTCTTAAAGCTAAGAACATAATGTTACTGCTCCTTACATAGTTAGCTGCTGAATTTCATGACAACTCCAGAGGTTATGATATAGCTCTCAACTCATCAAAAACATAAAAATAAGAGACAACCAAGGTATGGCAAGAATGCGGAACAATATGACCAGAATCAACAGATATATAAGAAAATCTACTCAGCACACACAACTGCAATAGTGGGAATTTCACTTATAGCATAAAACTTTCATAGCATTTAATGTACAGAGCAATCCTATCATGTCAGGAGAGGCCACTTCAGATGAATTGTCAATCTGGGGGAAGGGGGACTGCATTTCCTTTTCTTAAAATATTAATGATAATAATAATTCCCCCGTTCCAATGGGAAGAAGGAAAATCCTTCAACGCTGGAGGCATGCCAAAAGAACAGGAGGGCTTGGGATCCAGCAGATCCAAAGCATTCCCCGATCTGCCCCAACATTTTACCTCCTTGCTGGGGAGAATGAGTTCTGCATAATCCATATTCCTTGGGGCACCCTACTATTTTATGCATTTCACAGTTTTTTCTGAAGCTGTTTTGGAGTTAATTTTTTTAAAAGCAGGGTGTAAATTTTTAAATAAAGGAATGGCCAAGTTGAATTATCACAGACTTAAAATATGAATGGTAAAACATTCCCAAAGACAATGCCTGGATAAAATATGAATGCAAAACGACAAAATTAAAATTGGTGCAGGCAGCAATGTAGACAAGCCAGTATATTTTGCCATCCTCCACACAGGCCAGCCAAATCTCCCAGTAAAGACTTGTGTGGAAATCATAAGCACAGCTGCCTGGATCCTATGAATTAGAAATACAAAAACCATCTATACATTCCCTTGTGATCACAGGAAAAGCTTTTATACCTTTGATGTTCTTGTTAAGATTTTTAATTTATAAGAGTACAATTTCACTTTTACTTGATATGATACTGAGCTACAGTATTTAATAACTTGGGCTGGAATAATTTTACATTAACATTAGCACACTCATCAGGAAGAACAATGAATCATAAATCACTTGTTTGTTTGACTGGTTTGATTCCCAGGCTTATGATGATTCCCAAGACTGTCCAAGTGAGAACTGAGTTCTTACAAATTTGTAAAAGAAAATAACTTCATGTAATGTATTTCATTCTTATCTCGGCTGAGGGAAGTGCTTCACAGAAGCCTCTCTGTTACACTTCTGAAGTAGCAATACAGGGAAAAAATAGAATCATCATAAATCTTAATGGATGAGTATTAGTTTCTTCACAAGAGCTGTTGCTGTTTGATATACAGACAGCAACATGGTAGAGCATACAGTAAGTAATTAAAATACGCAGAGCCATTTTGAATAATCTAACACGTAAAGATGTAAAGGAAACATCTTTAGACATGCACATCAAAGCATTCGTTCTGAAATAAAGGCTCTGAATATGGGAGGCACTGGCCAGCAAGCTATTTTACTGGGCAGAAGTAACTACCATGCGAGATTAGGAAAACAGATTTTAACCAAGTTGATTGTAATATCTGCATTGCCAGCAATTAAATGGGTAGAAAGATCATTGTGCCAGTGTAGATATATTACCAGTTATACTGGGTCACTCACATAAGTCAAGGAGGTTGTCACTGGAGGCTCAGTAGCTAGAAGTGCCTTTTACCAACTGCAACTGGTGGACAGATACAGTCATTCTTTAACCGGGAAAGCCTTGCCACAGTAGTTCATGTGTTGGTTACTTCAAGATTGGATTGCTGCAATGTGCTCTATGTGGGGCTTCCCCTGTGCTTGATTCCGAAGCACAACTGCTGACAGGAGTGAGGCCTTGTCAGAACAGAACAGCGCCTACACTTTGGAACTCCCTGACTGTTGAGATCTAGCAGGCGCCTTCACTGTACTCTTTTCAGTGCTAAAAACATTCTTGCTTAGACAAGCCTACCCAGATGCTTAGAAAGTTGAGGCAATTTTAATCTGTTTTAGAGTTATAACTTTTGCATGTTGCATAGTATAGTCGTGGATTTTTCTTGGTTTTATGGTTTTTTTAAATAATCAAGTGGTGTAAAAATTTTATGAAATAAATTTTATGAAATTTAATATTTTGTTGGAAGCCATCCAAAGTGGCTGAGGAGACCCAGCCAAATGGGCGGGGTTTAACTAAATAATAATAACCACCACCACCACCACCACCACCACCACCACCACCACCACCACCTGGAACTGACTATTTGGTGCATTTCACGGCTTTAGCTGTTTTTAAGATCTTTCTCTGCTTCAAAATGGCTTATACTGCATGGTGGGAAGAGACTTCTTTACTGTGTTAGACGTATTATTGCAGAACTGAAGGCAGGAATCAGAAAATCCCAGTTCTTCCACAAATAAGCCACTTTCATCATGCTGAGTTGGCAAAACTAGAATTAACAAAATATAAACACTCATTCATACTCAGGCTTTCCTTTGCATCAAGCTCTCCCTCCCCAATCAAATTGCTGTTCCTTTTTACATACGCCTCAGAAATATATTTGCAGGTATTTTATTTAAATGTTGAGGCTTGTCTGTTCCCTGTTGTTTGCAGGCTATATATTTTTTCAAGCTGAAGCTTGGGAAACATATTTGCTGGAAAGCAAACTGGGAACCCTCTGCACAACACTTTAACAAGTAATCCAACAGAACATGCAAATTAATTTGTAGAGGAGATTTAAAAAACCCCATCAAACAGTGCAGTTTACTCAATATAAGTTCCTCTGTGCTTGCTCCCTTGTAAGTGTATTCAGGACTGCAGCCTTAAGCTTTGTTCTTTTCCTGTCTTACTTCATGAGGTTTTGTAGATTCTAGCCTTGGGAGAGTTGGTTGGTGCCAATAAGTCAAACATATCATTGCTTGCTACTATCTATTTGCCTGCAAGGAAGAGGCTTATTACTCAACTCTTCAGCACTTGCCTGTCAAAAAAAGAAAAAAAAGGCATATGATTTTGTGTCTCATCTCTCCAAAAGACTGCCCTGACATTATTTTTGCTCATTTTTCAGCCGCTCTCTTAAGGCACCTGCTAGAATTTGCATCTTAAGCTTTCCTTTCGGCAGTACTATTGAAAACATTATGGGGAACATAGAGCACATATTTAATGAATGTGACCTATAACAATCCATTTGTCATCCGAAGACTAAAGCAAGTTGTGTGAGATTTCCAAGTTGTACATGCTCAAAAGGCTTACCCTTCAACTAATTAATTCATGTGATTTTAGAGCAGAGTAGAATCCTGACACCTTAGACATAAAACTGCAAGCCACTAGTTTTGCACATCACAGGCAGCTGCCAACTCTAATGTAGCTTCCCAGACTTTAGTACCATAAAGGAAGAGATTGAGATAGCAATAGCAACCCATATGAAATATGATGTAACAAAAGTGATCTACTTATCCTGCGTATTATTTACAGTACAGGTCACAGATAACTTTGAATAGAAAAGGGTGAGAGAAAGAGCAGTTGGGCGGTAGAAAGAAGAACGTGTCTGTGAAATCATAAGGTTACAATAGAATGCAGCTATATTAGAATCAGATCAAATTCCCAAATCGTCTTCCAGAAATACATTTATGGTCTTCTGGATAAGTATTAAATTCTCCAATCCTTACAGAAATATTTCATACCACATGGAAGTCTTCATGACTGAATTACTTGGGGATGGGCTCTCTCTCCTTCACTGGAGATCTTGAAGCAGTGGCTGCACAGCCATCTCTTGAGTATATTCAACTCTTAATTTCTTGCATCCAGCAGAGGGTTAAATTAGAGATGGCCTAGGAGGGTCTCCCTAACTCTTATGATTCTATGAATACTTTTGATGACTACTAATGACTATATATGAAGCATCATAATTATGTAGGTAAATTTATATCTTGCCTTTCTTCTACAGAACTCAATGCAGCCTACATATGTTTCTTGTGCAGTCTCCCATCACTGGAGATTAATTTATTATTAAGTAATGTGTTTTCCACAAACATGAGTCTGACCAAACTGCGGGAGGTAGTGGAGGACAGAGGTGCCTGGCGTGCTCTGGTCCATGGGGTCACGAAGAGTCGGACACGACTAAACGACTAAACAACAACAACAATGTGTTTTCTGCCTGTTTTCAAATACATAACTTAAAATATCTATTGGTGCGAGAAATACTTGCGCAGGTTTCAGTCTCCTCCTGAAAATACACCACCCCTTCTACAATCTTCCATGTGCGATAAGATGTTTTGATAACTCTACACCATTGGGGTTGGAGGTGGTGAGCTGGAGAACAGTCAGTTAATTAAGGCAATATTGATAAGGGCAAAAATGGGACTCCACCCCCCCCACAGCCCACACAACAGAATTCAGATTTCAAATCAGTCAATCAACCTACTTTATGTAACTTCATGAAAAGTTAGAATGGTAGACTAGACAACAAGCAACTGAGAACACTGTGTGCAGTCATGCTCAAGGATTGCAGAAGAAATAATCAATTTCTACGTTAATACACTTCACATGCAGTTTGACCTAGATTTATGCCTTCTAAGAGAAATACATGACTGAAAGTTTGTCATTCTTGTCTGTACTGTAGAACCAGAAAACATGCCCACTCCACTCTCATGCATCCAATTTAATAGAAAAAAAAATCTGGTTTGTCAAACCAGTTTGCTATGACATTTGAACCAGCAAGCTGGAATTTGAGTAATCCCTTCCAACAGATTGCAAAGCAGGACTGATTCCACTAACACATATTCTGCAGCCTGCATGCATGCATCATTTCTGGTTTCTTATTTATACATGTATTTGAATTTTAGATTTGCCTTTTGCTCTAGTTTTTGAAATTTCTGTTCTTTTTCCCAATCCTGGGAATGCAAAGTGTTCAGACTATTTAAAAATACATCAGGCTTAAAAATTACAGCGCCCATTTATCTCAAAAGTGGTAACATTCCCAGTTGTTGCAGTATACAAATAAGAGTCAAATCCCATTCTCATGGATGTTAATAAACTGGGTGCTTTCCAGTGAAGTTTTTTGTTTTGTTTCAATGCTCTGCATGACTGACTCTACTTTTGGGTACAATCATATGTTCACATATTATGATTTGTAGTGCTCAGTTTTAAACTAAGCCGTGCATTTTACCAGGATTCACCATATTTATTACAGCATCATAACAAAACTGTGCAGTGTCCATTATTTCCACTTTACAGGTGTCAAGCTGAGTCTTACTCAAAACTGCTGAGGTTGATGAGGCTGGAGGTGAACTGTGCACTGGGCTCAGAAAGATCTTTTGATTCTTTGGATTATCTTCCATTTACTGATCTTTAGCATATGTTTTACATATTCAGAAATTAATGAAACCTTGTTGAAATCAACAGGACTTACTTTCAAGCAGCATTTTTATTTTTAGGACTCATTTCCGCAAACTATGTGCACATGTCATTCTAACTCTACTACTAAAACCAAAGTTTTACTATAAGATTTTACTCAGCTACAAGGGAGGTTCAAGATTAACACAAGCAGTTCCCTCTAATATTTGAAACGTCAACTTCCCATATTAACTGAGGAGAAAAGCTAATGCTATTTACAAGCTAGGGGGGCAGCAGAATCAAGGAAAGAAAGATAACCCCCTTGCAACATGCAGGTAGGGCAGAGAATAAAGATCTACTGCTTCCTGGTCCTATGCGTGAATGGGCTGGTAAGAAGATCATTCCATTGCTCCTTTCCCAACTTTATGTGGTACTTGCTGGGGGAAGAAAAAAATATGTTGGTATAAAATGCACAATTAATGATATGCGTAATCAGCAAGT
Organism: Podarcis raffonei; assembly: GCF_027172205.1. NCBI lineage: Eukaryota > Metazoa > Chordata > Lepidosauria > Squamata > Lacertidae > Podarcis > Podarcis raffonei. The sequence continues at coordinate 34,501,881 of NC_070610.1, forward strand.
AATTTGTTTAGTGCAAGTTTAGATGCTCAGACTTGGGGACCTGGCAGACCTAATTAGTGAAAATAGATAAAGTTATGCATTGGGTGGAGAAAGCGGATAGAATACAGCAGTTCAAGGTCACCCAATATCAGATAACATTAGACTGAAGACAGACAAAAGAAAACAGTCTGTCAAGCAGCACATATTTAATATACAGAATTCGCTGCAAAGAGGATGTGAGGAAAACCACTCGCATTTACAGAGGACATGTCTACCAATGACTATTACTAAGATTGCCTAAGATGGAAGTCATGGCGACACCTCCCCCATTCCATGTACAAAACCTGACCAGGCTAAATGGTTGAATCTTACAACAGGGTCAAAGGACTGAGTGGGGGCGGAGGAGAAACACAGAGCGACATAATGCTGTGTTTAGGAGTGCAGCCTCAAATCCTCACAATGTTTCCTCTTTTACAGTGGTGCCCCGCAAGACGAATGCCTCGCAAGACGGAAAACTCGCTAGACGAAAGGGTTTTCCGTTTTTTGAGCTGCTTCGCAAGACGAATTTCCCTATGGGCTTGCTTCCCAAGACGAAAACGTCTTGCAAGTTTGTTTCCTTTTTCTTAACACCGTTAATACAGTTGCGACTTGACTTCGAGGAGCAACTCATAGAACGCAGTGTACATAGTAGCCTTTTTTGAGGTTTTTAAAGACTTTGGTGATTTTTGAAGCTTTTCCAAAACTTCTTTTGCAGCCATTTGGTAAGTTAAGCTTTTAAAACTTACCAAAGGGGAAATGTGTGTGCGTCCTATGGGACGAATGCAGACTTTCGCTGAAGCCTGGAGAGCGAGAGGCATCGGTGCACACCGACCCCTCTCGCTCTCCAGGCTTCAGGAAGCTATCCGCAAGCCTTGCAAGCCCGGCGGGAGTTCCCGCGGGCTCACAAGGCTTGTGGGCAGCAGCCTGCAGCCCCGGCGAGTGTCCACAAGCCTTGCGCACCCGGCGGGAGGTCCCGCCGAGCGCGCGAGGCTTGGGGCGGCAGCCTGTCGCCCCAAGCACGGGAAGCCCTCCGGAGGGCTCCCCGTGCTTCGGGCGAGTGTCCGCAAGCCTCGCGCGCCCGGCGGGAGGTCCCGCCGGGCGTGCGAGGCTTGGGGCGGCAGCCTGTCGCCTGAAGCACGGGTAGCCCTCCGGAGGGTGCCCCGTGCTTCGGGCAGGTGTGCGCAAGGCTTGGGGTGGCAGCCGCGGCTGGGGGGGGGGAATAATTTTTTTTATTCACCCCCCCAAAAAAAACGAGGTGCGCCCTATGGGCCGGTGCGCCCTATAGGACGAAAAATACGGTAAACCCTACACAAATCTGGAGTGGAGTCTCTAAGATGGTTGGATGGTGCCTTGTATGCCTCCTTCCAGCAAGTCCTGCAGCCAAGCTGGTGCCAAACATATTGCTCTGCTTTCCTTTGGACCACATCCAAGAGGCCAAGAGGGCAGTATTGTCTGGGCAGCCCGGGACCTCCATACACACTGCCCAGGCTTGCGCCCTGGGGAGGTCACTTTGGTGGTGCTAACGTAGCAGTTTTAACTTCACCCCCAAAGGCCCACTTCATTTTCTCTCGAGAGAGACAGGTGCCAACAACGCAGTATTAACAGCCCAAGGTCATATACAACAGCTAACTGAAATACCTACAGAGTCAGACAGATACAAAGACGGGGCTGCAGAATTGTTCAGAAACTGTATTAAAAAGCTAGTAATACAACAGAATAAATAAAACACATTATGTTCCACATAGCATTACTCAAATCTCACTGTAAAAAAGAATTACCTTTCTGCATTATCTAGCATTTAATTGTTTCTGAAAGGCAAAATGTTTTGTTTTTTTAAAAAAAATATCCAAACCAATATTTTAAGTTTAATAAGAATTCTTCACTGATTGTGAAACAGGGCATATAAACAAATCTCACAAAAGCAAATGAAAAGCTTTCTAGGGGGAGTTTCATCATTCTCTGCTCTGACATTTTAAAACACAGTGCTAAAGAGCTTATAAATGGACACTTGGCAGCAACTTCAGAAGAACAGAAAGGTGCCTGTGGATTCCTTAACCTTTCTCAGCATCCAGTGAAAAGAAGGTTGCTGTTTCTTCCAAATGCTCTCAATGTCCTTTGAAAATATTACCTTTAACTTATTTATAATGTCGTGAAACTTAATATAATTCACATTTTGTGTGTCTAACAAACTTTATAGTGTCAATACAGTAGTTTGATCTATAGGGACTGCTACTCTCAGAGAGAGGGATGTTGCATGAAACCCATGCCTTGCACAATAGTCTAGCATCATAGTACAGTAGCGGAAGGATAATACATTAAATAACTTTTGCTGCCCATTTGCAAGTCACAAGTTTACTGAACTGAGCTAGCGCTTCTTAACGCAAAACAGGATCTGTGTCCTCTTTTACCAAATTTTAAATAAGCTTTAAGATGAGCCTGTAAAATTAGAATGAGCTTAGCCTGCTTGCTATGATAATAGGGACTGGTTTATAGAATGTAAATAGAAACTTTAATAAAATAGCTGAGTGCCTACTCTAAAGGAAAGCTTCTGGAAATGAGCTGTGGCCCATCATTTTACCAATGTATTTAAGTCTGACCTAGTTCAAATCTGACCTCAGTCATGAACTTGCTGGATGGCCTTAGGCAAGCCACTATCTCTCTGCTTCAGAAGTCCAGCTTTAATATGGTGACAGTCATGATGGCTTGTTGCAAGGATTAATTGGAGAACATGTAATACTGCAGGATTTTAGGGGAAGTGATATATCAATACTAAGTAATATTATTAAATAATCACTTTTACTTTCCTCATTTTGTTACCTATTTCAGAAGCAGCACAATGCATTTTGTCTTTGTTTCACCATTCCTCTTGGTCAGGCTTCATCTTTGCATATGAAATCTATTGCAACAAGAGCCACATCTACTATTCCAAGTTCTTACTTTTTAAAAAATAAATCAACAGCCAGATACACTTCAGCATATTTGACTGCTTGTTTGGGGCATCCAAATTATTGTGCAGTCCAAGCAAAAAAAATTGGGACCTGCAAGAAAATACAGATGGCTACCGTTTCATTTAGGGTTTCTATTCCTTGCCCCTGTGCACATCAGTAGAGTGCATCTATGTGTGCCCCGCACCATTCTGCCTTCTTCTGGGTCCAAAAGGACATGCATGTTGGGAATCATGTGTGAACTGGATGTGCCTAAAATGGTCACTGCCTGTAATGAGGTATATCCTTAACTCACAACCACGCCTGCACCTGTTCAAGGTTCAAGCCATACAGTCATGCCATCCTCTGGAACCCTATAAGCTACTAGATATTCTAGCAAGCCAACTCCCCCAACCTTGGTTTTACTTTTCAATCTGACATGCAACAGTTCACAGCTTCTGGAGCTCCAGCACTGACACATTAGGCTTTTTGTGGGTGTGTTCCTTCTTATGGGGGCTTATTTAAAAGTTTTATTTGTATTTTTGCAAACTTTGGAGTCTTCTTGAATGTGCTTTTGTTTCTTGTCTGCTACAATTCTGTAAGTGCACGCCTCTTGAATTTAGATGGAGTGATAACTTACATAAACAATGTAGCTCTGGAACAGCAAACTGTTTTCCTTACATAACAAATATATTGGGAACATATTTAATTAGTATGCTCCAATGTATTATGATGTGATGGAAATGGCATGTATGCAGTTCCAGGAGTACCAGACATTTCTTCAATAGTCCAAGTGATATCTGACACAATGAAGATTCACTTTTACTGATTTTGTAAAGATCACAAATGATGTTTTGCTATATAGTCCAAAATAAACAAGAGCAGTAATAATTGGACTGACTATTCAAATACCTCAAAGGTATTTTTTTGGATTATTTGTAAAATTAAGAAACTTCAGTATTCTCAGGTAGCAACATCTAATGTAATTAGGTCATATGCAGGTGCTCCTAAAATATCAAAAGCCAATTTGTATCCCTCCATGGAACTTTTGGAAACTGGATACTAGATTTCCTTATTCCCCCGAAGTTATTATCACAACAACATGTAAAATACAGGCAGCAACCATTTTACACACGTCCAATTGATGTGCAATCATGCACACACTTATCGCTGCTGACCCAGAAGTGGCCCAAACATGGAGCAAGTGGCCCAAACCATGTGGAGGGGTCAGGAACGGAACTCCCGTGCAAAATATTTGCCGCCTGTAGGTTATTTGGAGGGATTGTGACTAGCCCAAGGTTAGGCCATGGCGGACAGGTTGGAGATTTGCATACAGATCTCAGAATTCTATTCCACTAACACCCAGTGCATTTATTAGCGTGGGTTGATTAAGGCATAAAGAATGTTTTTAATCTGCAAGGGAAAAAACCACTAATTTAAAGCTGTGATTTAACTGAAGTTTCCCACAGATACTTCATATTTTCCTAAACAATGGCACAAATTAACCACAATGTTACTTTACTGTACAATTAAGCAGCATATGATTTATACTGTTGTTTCATTCTTCTAACCAGGCCGTGCATCTCTTTGTTGCACTGTTTACAGTTTCCAACTTGCTCTTTCTTTAGACCTATAAATGGAATGTCTAAAACATTTGTTTATTGTTTTTCTTACACATGGCAGTTTGTGAGGTTAAGTATGGGGGACCACGACCATAAACTTGTGCACTGGAGAATTTCCTCTTTTTGTTTTACGTAGCATGGCTCCTTTCTGTGCAGTTCTGCCTTGGTCTAGCCCCACCCTCCCCAAAATAAGAGGCAAACAAAAACGAAATGATTGTGACTGACAAGGTCACAGCAAAGTCTGACAGCTGCTGGCCAGAATAGAGCACTCACTTTATTTTCATCAGGTGAAATGTAATGCCTGTGTTTGGTAGGAAAAGTAAATATACTTACATCTGAGAAGTGCTCAAATTGATTCCTTTGCGTAGAAAAACCTTTAGCTATGCAATCCTTACCTATGAACACCCAGTGTCGATGGCTGGGGGTTTGGATACTGTGTAGTCTGCTCTCTGCTGACTACCACTGGCAGAGAGGCAGAAAGACCACAGAGGAGGCCTAGTTTGCCCATTCAGGTGGCGAGCTACCACCAGCATTTCTTCTGCTGGAAGTACGCAGCAGAAAGTCCCTAAATGGGGTGTTGATGTATGGGTGTCAGGTGCTTTGGACTGGCTGGATCTAAAGCCCCATGAATCCCCCAAGAGGTCTGATCCTTGGGCCTCTCAGCCATACCAGACTGGAACCAGATTACTGGGGAAAAAATCAGGAAACCTACCACCTGCTCTTGGCAGCATGAGCAAGTTAAGCTTGCAATTTTCTGGGGCTAAAGTTAGGATTGCTCAACACCCTCAATGTATCTGGGAGAAGCAATGAGCCAGTGTAGAGATTAACTGCAGGGCTAACATGCTTATATCAATATTATATAGTATTAACCAGATTATTCAAAGGCAATCTCATCATTACTTTTTTTTTTAAAGAAAATATTTTAATCCACTCTGGAATTTAGTTTTATGACATAACATTCTTTGTCCTTCCTTTTCCTCCCATGTCCAGATTCACTTCCAAGGAGGCTGAGAGAAAGGACAGACATGTGTCAAAGGGGCAGCTTGACCTCCTGAAAACTAGTTGCCAACCATGGCTATCCATAACCAGGAAATAAATCAAGCCAAGTAATTTGAGAATTTGGTGTGGACAATCCAATGCTACCACCCTTCTAAGAAATGAAGAAAGTTTTTAGCCTATGGCTAAATCAAATTATTCAAGTAACCAGAAGGCAATGATGTATGCACCCTATAAGTAACCAGGAAAAATGCATAAGGACTGCTTCTCATTTATGACCTGTTCTTACAGGTTTTGTAAGAAAAAAGAAATCTCAGCTATGAGTAGTTGTCACACGAGACTTCTTACAAATGACCCGATATGGCTTTCACTGCTTGAATGAAGCTGTAAGTGTGCATTCAAGGAAACACATCAGTAACCCTGCTGCTTTTCTGCCTGGCACTCAAATTTATTACAGCCTTGATGCTGAAGTTAAAAAGACTTTTCAGTGTTTCATAATCAGTGTTATCATCCCCCAAAGTATACAACCCCTCACCACTCGATTTTTAGCTGACAGATCACTTTTATAAAGAAAATGTCATGAATACTGAAGGCTGTTATAGCAAATATGACACTTATGAAAATACTACAATCCTGTATTTTCTTCTCTATAATGTGTAGTATATGGACATAAATTAGCATATATTACCTTACACCTCTAATAAACCTCATTCTAGACTTGCAAATAATTCCGTAAAAATGCTTAGCACCTTGTCTGCCCACACATATCTATGATACACCTTTCATGGCACATGATCTACCTTCAAGAAAAATAGATCCAATTCCCCCCCCCAAAAAAAATTTCTCTGACTGATCCTAAGAAGCCATTTTTGCTAGTCACCCATAAAGGAGGCAGGAGCCAACCTAGATTTTATGCAGCTTCAGAGTAGAAGGGGAATTAAGTCAAAGAATCACTATGGGGGCAAAGGGTTAACACACAGAGATGAAATTACCCTTTACTTCTCTGCATCTTTTTGATTTTTTTTAAAGGGAAAAATCTGTGGGGAACTCCAAATATGAAATTCCCATGGTAACATTCACTTTGCCCTGAGCACCAGTCATAAGCTTACTTTCAGAGCCACAGATAGCTTTCAGAGAAACACTTTTTACTCAGAAGACATTACACCTACTTAATATCATTGGCAGAGATCATAATTTCTTTTTCCCCCACACAGTACAACTTACTAACACTTTTAATAAGCCCTATTATAGAAACAGATTTCAGCTACTTTAAATGGAAATGTCATGAGTTTACAGGAACAGATCTTCACACTGAGGGGAACAGAGATAAAGCAAGATCCCCTAGGGTTTGAAACATGAATTCATGCACAAAACATGCTGGAGTTTCCTTATGCCAAACCCTCTCCCCCTTCAGCAGCCCTTCCACAATCCCCCTTAACAGCATGATTAGGGGGATCAACAGCACCAGCCTTTTAATGTTGTAGCTGCTTTATTATTTTTCCTTTCCGTGTTCTCACAACTTGCAATTTTATTTTAAAAGACATTTTCTACTCTGAACCCTAACTTACCTGAGGCAGTGCCTACACATCCAGTCACTATGGTGAAATAGCTCATTTCTTGCTTAGAATGAACTGGCTTAGTTTAATATAGATTCTAAACTACAGAGATTCTCTATAAAAGTTCACAGAGTTGTTGAACCTGCAAATCTGTTTCTTTGGCCTGGCCTCACAGAATACTATTTTTTACAAGCTACCGGCAACACATGTTTAAGAGGAAATTCTGCAACCAAGGTATTCAGCTGTCCAGGATTTCACAAGCCATACAAGTGTCAGAAAGCTGTGATTTACGGCCCTGTTTGAGGCTTGTTCTTCCTTCCATTTTTTCATATTCTATCAGCAATATTTTCCATATACAGCTGGCATTGCACCTCTCACTTTAACAATCTGTGCTCTGTCCATATGTATAACACATTGGTGAGGATGTTATTTTTTCAGTGAACTACATGTAAACCAATTTCATGGCACACTGCCCCAAAAGCAGACAGTTCACTGCTAAACAATTATTTTTTAGAAAACAGTCTTGTAGCACTGAATGCTTCTTTACACAAAGTCTATAGTCCAGCACAGACTACAGTCCAGTATTCGGCTAAAACCCTATTGTGTGGGATTGCAACTACAATCAACAACAATAAAAGGAAGTTTCTCTGCAGAATGTTCAAATTATAGTTTTTGTAAGATTCATACATGCAGAGGGTCCCAGGTTCAATCCTTGGCATCTCCAGGTAGGGCTAGGGAAAATACAGCAGTCTGAAACCCTGGACAGCTGCTGCCAGTCTGTGCAGAAAATACTGAGGTAGATGGACTACATGGCCTGACTCAATATAAGGCAGCTTCCTATGTCCCTATCACTGTCTTTCACTGCCTTTCACTGTCCTGCTGCACTTTATACAGGCATACCTTGGATCCTGAACACCTTGAGAGTTGAACGTTTTGGCTCCCGAATGCTGCAAACCCGGAAGCGAGTGTTCCGGTTTGCGAACCTTATTTGGAACCCAAATGTCCGACGCGGCTTCTGAACATTTTGGAAGTCGAACGGACTCTGGAACAGATTCCATTCGACTTCCGAGGTACCACAGTACAGTTTGGCACAGAGCAAAGAAGACAGAAGCCTGGCAATTCAAGCCCTTGCTCTCTACCCTATAGGTCTTTCAGTATTATAAAGGCAGAACTTTATAAAGATCATGGTTTTTGAAATGGTTAAAAGGAGCCTTTAACATTTTGAAAACAGAAAGTCAGAACATTTACTGGCTTTAAAAGCAAGCACATGTTTATATTGAGGACCCATGCCCAATTTTTAAAAAATTCCACTGATCTATATATGATGTTAAGGGTTGTGAAAATTACATTTAATGTCCAAATTGTTGCATTAAGGAACAGTACACAATAAACAATACTATACACTATAAATTTTTGCATGCAATCTTCTCTAGAAACTGATTTCCATACTTACTTCAGCCCTAGAGCTCATTAAGTGTGACCTCACTTTAACTGTTCTATGCTGTAAATGCAGCACTGTCATTTGCAGCAATATCCGGCTGGGTTCACTCAAGCAAACAAAACTAAACACCACTAAGTACTTCTTTAGGGACTAACAGGCAGTGAGGCCAAGTATGAGTGCAAGAGCATATGCAGAAAGCCTTAGGTTTTTCTTCTGTCCCTTAGCACCTTCAGTCTGAATAATGAGGCAATGGAAGTACCTCCTCCCTATAATTCTTCTGCCAGCAAAAACAGTACAGGAGTTTGTAAAACTAAAGTCACTGTTCAAACAAACGTGCCCTATGAAACTTTAGTCTTTAGAATCCTATGACTCTGAGTTTTCAGGTAAGTATGCAGATCTCATTAGTCAAAAGCTTAAAAATTCATCCACTATAAGTCAAAGAGCAAATAAAAAGATGGGCCCTGCAGTTCTATGGTCCCTTGAGCAGCTCCAATGCCAGAGAAAGACCTCTTATTGAATTTCCTCTCCCCACTAGCAAAGCAATTTCAAATCCATCATCATCAGGAGGGCACTACTTTGGCTATCCCTGAACTAGAATATTTTGTTGGTGGAAGGAAACTTTCCACAGCTGGTACTTCAGGAAGAACTGTTTATTGAAAATGAAATGCCTCACAATACAAGGTCAAAAGCATTGTGGCTCATGTGGCATCAGAGCACTGCACATGTATGGTTGCTCCTATATTCTCATAAATGATGTGCTACTAATGTGCGTGTGTTATTAAATCTGTATTTTTGCTCTAGGTTTATGATACAGTTAAATAGAAGTCTTCACTGAGACATTATACACTAATCTGAAAACAAAGCAAGCTTAAATCATTAAGGAGTCAATCGGAAAAAGGCCAGACAAGAGAAAGCGATGATTTACAGAACCCTTCTACACTTGGGCACTTATATACATTTCCAGAGGGAACACATTCTAGAGGTGCTGGAAAGCAACCCCGGGGCTGATGTATGCAAGTGTATACCATTAGCAGTTAAATGTTGTGTTAATTATGTTGACTGCATTTAACTTGAGTCAGCGCCTTGCCATTAAGTTTAAAAATAAACACACACTGCCACCTAGTAACTAATGTGAAGAAGGCTAAATCTAGCTGATGTGGAAATAACCAAGCACAGTTAAGGAAGTGCACAGCTTCTGCTACTTGATTCAAGAAGGAACATTTTATTCAACCATATCATGCAAAGTCACAATGTAAGGAGAGAACTGCATCTACAACATTACCCAAACTTAAACATGGTTACTATCTTGTTTTATGGCCCTTACTGTATGCCTTTAACAGCAACCCAACACACAGAAATTCAACCGTGGAACTTTTTCTGACTTTGAAAAACACATTGCAATAAGCTTCACTAGCTATTTTTTCCCCTGATTTCGGCAGCAATAAAAGGAACAGATGCAGGACTTGTAAAATGAGTAGCAACTCTGCAGTGTTGGCATTACAAATTTTATATTCACTGCTACTTACCACCAGGCCTGCTTACGCAGGCTCAGTTTAAACGTGACACCACACTAGAAGAACTTAGCTGTGAAGCTTTGCACATCTGCCTTGTCTCATTTGGACCAGGCTCTCAACCACTACAACTGCACACAAACACTTAAAAGTCCCCTTGAACTCATGTAGACTTCTGAACAAGTGCACAGGACTGGACTGCCAGCTGGCAGTGTTTGGTGCCAACACAACACCTGCTGAGTTCAAATTCCCAACATGCTGCAAGTACACAAGCAGGTGAAATGACCTGGTTTAAATGAGCTACTGATGCATGCCATGTTCAGTTCCTCTTATCTGCCAGGTATGGCATTTACACAGGGCCTCACACCACAGTTAGTCCAAGAAGTTTCAACTATCCTTGTGGTAGTTATAGCGGAGCTCCTAATCCGTGATAGTTAGCGGGAGTATGCATCTTTTGGGGAGTAAAATAAACACAGAGAAAACAGAATATAAAGTAGACATTAATGTGAAAACCGGACTTCCACCACCACCCTACTCCATGGGCAAACAGTACACACTCCCAGACCTATAGAAATGCCCACATCTCGCCCCAGCCACCTTCAACTGCGAGTGGGTGAAGCAGTTAGGGGGCCAGTCCCAGCCAGAGCTCACCGCTCGCCTCCCCACAACCAGCTTACACAGGAGGGCGCAATTAAGCGCAATTGAGAGGTCAAAGGTCTGGGGCGAAGCGGCAGCGCACCTGAAGGAGCCGGGACTAACTTACGGCGTGTGCCGCCGCCTGCCCACCTGCTTGGGGAGCCGGCGCCAGGCAGCTCTTCCCCTACCAGCAGGCGGCGAGGGGGCGCCCGCGGCTTACGGCAGACCCCCGTCCGAAGCCGCCCGAGTCCCCCTTTCTCAGGCCTCGCCAACGCCACAGGCCTCAGCCTGGGCAGGGACAGCCGCCACCGCCGCCGCCCCCTCCCGGCCCGCCGGCCCAGGCTGAAGAGGAAGGCACACAGGCAGCGAGAAAGAGGGCTTCGGCCCGGGCGGCAGGCAGCGAGGGAAGAAGGGCCGCCGGGGGTTGGGGGTCCGCCCGCCCGCCCCCTCGGCCGGGAAGCAGCGACTCACCCGGATCCTGTCCCCCGGGCTGGGGTCTTCGGCGCGGGGCGAGAGCGACGACCAGAGCAGCAGCAGCCCCAGGAAGGAGCCGAGCAGCAGCACCGCGCGCAAGAGGAAGCCCAGCTTCAGCCGCATCCTCAGCGCCAGCCCCCCGACGAGCTCCCCGAAGCCGCCGGGCTCCTCGCTGCCGTTCCCACCCCCCTCCCGGCGACTGCTGTTGTTGCTCCTCACTTGTGCCGAGCTGCGCTCTGCGTGGCTTCCCTCCCTCCCCTCCTCCCTCTTTCACTACTGTACTGCCGCCTTTCTCCTTCTCTCTTTCTCTCTCCGAGGCAGCAGGCGCCTGGCGCCGAGCCTCACTCGTACTCGCGCTCCCTCCCTGCAGCTTCGCTTCTCCTCACTCCTCCCCTCAGCCTTTTTCGAGCTGCTGCTGCTGCCGCCGCCGCCTCCTCCTCTCCTTCCTCGACTCCTGCTGCTCGCTCTACTCTCTCCTTGCAAACCCCCCAAAAAACTTTTTCTTTTTTTAAAGAACCTCTTTTCCCTCTCCCCCCCCCAACACGCCCCGCTTTCTGGTTTTTCCTATTCTCTTTGTATCTCCCGTGTTGAGTCTTCACTCCCCCCCCTTTTTTCCACCGCTCTCTTCTTCCTTGCTAATGTTCAGCCCAGCTTGCTAAAATGAAGCAGGAAGTCGCCACGGCCGCCGCCACCCCCAGAAGCAAAGGCTCCACGTGGCTGCTTTACAGCCCGAAGGGTTGCTTCAGGTTGACTTTAGAGGCGGCTTTTCTCTCTGTGTGTGTGTGTGTGTGTGTGTGTGTGTGTGTGTGTGTGAGAGAGAGAGAGAGAGAGAGAGAGAGAGAGAGATTGATTCGTCCCCATCCGGAGGTAGATTTCGAAGAGCAAACCCAGCAGAAGCTATGCAAATACGAGGCTTGCTTGGCTCCTGGCTTTGGCAAGGTGGAAACGAGGATCAGTGTGGGTTTGCTTGCTCTCTCTGTCTCTCTCTGCTCGTCTTTGGACTGGCACAGGAGCAAATCCAACGGTAAAAGGTGTGATCAAGAATTGCAACGTGGGAAAGAGTAGCAATGCCCCGTGATACCTTTAGCACAACGGCGATGGCCGTCACAGAAAGCCCAAGATCTCTTTGTGGTGTGCTTGCATGTATGAATGCATGCCTCTGTCTCAAAGGAAGAAGGTAAAGTCACCTTAAAATTAGCTCATAATGCGTTTGATCTGTCTCCCGAATGTATACCTTTTTTTGTCACACAACAATGCCTATGGGAGAATACAGTAAGCCCCAAAATCGTGCCTAAAGCCAAAATCTCATATAGTCAAAACACATTGGGTTCAATGGCGGGTGGTATTGCCAAAGTCTTTTTCTCAGATGTTTGCTCCTTTTTCTTTTTTCCTTTTTTAAATTTGCCAAGCGTGTAAAGCTGAATGTGCATGTAAGATGTGGGCTTACCATATATAGTAAAAAGGCAGCTGCCCAAAATGGATCTTTACTCACCTTGAACTGGTGTAAGCCATCAGTAAGGATTCTCCTACACAGGCTGTCTTTCAGCTCAGAAGGGTGAGCTTTATATGCAAGTCCAGAACAAATAATATATTAGGACATTTGCAGGTGGTAAGTTTCATCTGGTCATCTGGCCTTGTGCTTTACTTCTGTTCTTTAAACATCCGCAAGCCAATACTGATCATGGATGTAAAATTGACAGCATCAGTTGGTTAGAATGGTAACACCAAGGTAGCAGGTTCGTTCCCGATACGGGACAGCTGCATATTTCTGCATTGCAGGTGGTTGGACTAGATGATCCTCAGGGTCCCTTCCAACTCTATAATTCTATGATTCTATGATCGTAGGAAGGCAGCCCATCATAATAAAGAATAGCATTCAAAACTGCTGTGGGTTCCTTCCTCTGTTTCCATCCTTGTCCCTTTTTTATGTGTGTGACTTGCATCCGAGACAATTTTTTGGTCAAATACCTGTAAACTGCTGAGTGAGGTGGCAACAATTTGTCAATAAATTGTTTTGGTGCTTGAAATATCTGTGCTGTAGTAATGCAAATGGGGAGGTTGGATTTGTATATGTTAAAGTTGTGCTAAGGAACAGTTACCCGGCTCCCATGATCAGTGCTGGATTTACATATAAGCTAAACAAGCTATAGCTTGGGGCCCCCAAAAAAATTTAAAGGAAAAAAACCACTGGATGTACATTTTCCAAAATATAAGATGATAAACAAAATAAAACCTACATACAGTTAGAGCTTAATAATTTCACTATTAATATACTTCTTAATTGTATTTCAGTTCAACCATTACTTTGATAAAATACATATTTTTTATGTGCAAATGGCTTTAGATACCTATTAGGTCCATAAATTACCATATAGCATATATTCAACACAAAAACAGTGACAATTTGTTGTTGACAAAGGACAGCTGGACATATAAAGGGCCCCATTACCTTCAGTAGCTTAGGACCTTATCAAACCTAAATCCAGCCCTGCCCATGATGTAATTGTATATTGGATACAACTTGCATTACAGATGGATCTGGCCAGTGTGAAAGTGTTTCTATGGCATCAAGGTCAGCATTGTGGTTCTGTGCCATGGAGTTAACAAATTTTACAGGTTCCAGCTGCAAGCACTTTGACCTGGGATTAAACCTTACTGATATCACTGTGTTTTATTTCTGTATAGGATTGTGCTGTATATTATTGAACCTTACAACTCTTCAGTTTCCTGCTGATGGTCCTGGGGATCCAACTAATCCCTCCCCCATTAACTTAATATTTGCAGTCTTTACAATACAGCAGCGTGGCGTCAAAACTCAGCAAGCTCAGGCTGAAGCAAAATTAAACCATTGCTCACTTCTTTTATTATAGACTACTTTTTTTCTTTTGTAGATTAACCTGATACTTATTCTTGGCATTTTGGTAGCAATCTCCCCAATAATTCATAGGCAGTATTTTAGAAAAATCTATTTTCAGAAATGTAGCTATGCCAACTTATTATTATTGCTCTGTTGCTTCTGTGTTTTTTGGAGTAATATATTTAGCTTGCATTAGTAGAGGGGTAGAATATGTGCTGTACTTTTAAATCTTATGCACCTTGCAGAAATCTGTGGTATCTGATACACCTGAAAATCCCTTCCAGATTATATTTTATTTTAAAACCAGAGTAAGTTTTGTGTGAAGAACAATATGCCCTGTAAAAGAAGTTTAAGATTTATTCAATAATGCTAAGAGCTTCAGCTTGACACACCTGAAAAGCAAAGTCTTAATTTGTTTTCCAAATCTGGCTGAGCTCTGCCAGCAATGGGAGCTATTTCTGCTGTCTGTAAAAATTGCTGTGTATCTCTCCATAAAAGGTTTAAGCTGCTGTAAAGTTCTCCACAGAGTACAAATACCCCAGATATTGCAGGTGATCATCTTTACATGAGTTTATTGAGAGTACAGATTATTGAATATTGAGATAGATAATAAAAGTATAAATCTTCACAGGCTTCGTCTAAAGACAATACTTGGCTAAGGCTGCAGTCTTAATAAGCACACTTACTAGTGAGTAAGCCCCAAAGAGTATAATGGGACTTGCTTTCAAGTAAATATGATTGTATTGCAGTGCACATAAAATTATTCCTGATTCAGTTTCTCACACTGTAATTTTACTCAGCAGTCCATGACAATTGTATCAGCACAGCATTATCTATTGAAAATCTATCATCTATCTATCTATCATCTATCTATCTATTCAATAGATAATGCTGTGCTAAGATACGTTGTCATCTCAACGTATATATATAAAATCTTAAACAGGACCACTCCTATTAGGAGGTGAGATTACATTGCAATATTTTGCTGTAGGTCCCACTTGTTATGGGAGATTATCTGCCTTTGCCATATCCAGAGCTGTGTGTTACCCTCAGCCTCTGTTGTATAGCTTTTAAAAAATCAGGTTTGGCATTAGTAGCTGTCTGACATCATGTAAAGGTTTGGCCCAATACCTTTTGCTGCCTAGGATGGAGCAGGAACTGGTGTTTCCCCACCCTGCTCAGGTCAAGGTGCATACTATCCAAGACTGCTCAGCTTAGTTTGACACCAGAGGCAAATGATCCAACAGGGTAACCTAGTTGCAGCAGTACACAACATTATTCTAGTCAGCGTTGGGTATCCCTAGTGGCAGTTCGGCGGCTGCCATATAAATTTCCCATGATGCCCTTGGTAAAGTAGAGAAACACTGCATTGGGGAAATTAAATTTGGGGCTCCTGATTGTGCCACTGACCACTGGGGAGGAAATGGTTTGAAAGTGGACCAAAGGGCTGGCTTCAGCAAGTCATGGGTCTTGCTATGGCACAAAGCCCCGGACAGGGATGCCATGTGTTGATCACAGGCCTGGCTTGTCCTTAACGTTGTAAAGCTACATGGTTGGGCTTAGTCGCAAAGAAGCAGGTTTAGGACTGCAGCCTTAAACTAGCTATCTAGGCTAACTGTCCAAACCCTAACTTGGTATTGTTTTCAATTTATGATATATTTGTGAAGCAATCCATTGGTTACCAATCTACTAAATATTTTGGAAAGCTGTTTTCTGTACATTTTGTCACCTTGTAAGATAATGTAACCTTGGGTTGCTATACGTCTGGAATTTCCTGGACATTTAGCCCTTGTAAACAGCGCCTGGGTAGAAATAGCTGAAATGTCTGGGAAAATCCATACGCAAAAAAGCTCCATATCTTTGGCAAAACTAGAAAAGCTCAACAGTTTTTGTGTACCGATTTCCACTTTTTGAAATATGGCAACCCAAATTTTGCAGTACTGTTCCTGAGATCAGTGGTGTCTGTGGATACAATTGGACACCTTTTGAATGATGGACTGAAACTTTCAAAACTGCACTTATTTTTGGTTTCTTGGCATTCTGGAGTGACACCAAGTTCGAGGTTGCTATTAATAAAGTAAAAGTTTTATGCTGGTTAAGTGTATGGCAAAGATGTGATGCAAACACACAGTAAGAATTTGCAGAGGGACCAGTTGTGTTAGTTGGTTGCAGCAAAAACAATAAAGAATATTGCCACATGACTCTTTGTTGTTTTAAGAATTGTGTGTCTAGGCCAAAATATGGAAAATAGAATGCAAACCTGCTGGTTTTGCTTGCTGTTTGATACAGTCTAATTGATGGTTTAGTGTTATTATATGGCTTGCTTGCTTGTTTTTAGCTGTATGTACCTGCCTTGAGACAGCATGGTGAAAGGTAGGCAATCAATCAGTAAACATAGCAATTGGAAACTCTGTCAAAATTCTGTAAACAGAGGTTTAGCTAATGCAGCCTAAATAAACTTTAAAAATGCTATGCATCCTCTTCATCCTCTTCCTTTAGCCAACTCGTGTCATGGAATTGTAGAGTTGTACCCAACTCTAGTCATCTAGTCCAACCCCTGCAATGCATTTCATTTTAGAACTGGCTATATAGGCATCGTACAAGCTGATAGAAAGAAACCTCCCACAGGACAAGTTTGTCATAAAGAATAAGCAGAAAGCAAGCTGGACTGCTTTATTTACACAAATTTCAGAATGTGTCTTGATGCAAAACCTTGAATAAATAGACCACGTGTTCATTCTGTAAACATTAGTATGAAGAATTGCCAAATGTAGAAACTTGGTTACAAACTAATGTAGGTGGGGTGTTTTTTGTTTATATTTGCTGCTGAATCATTTTTAAATGGTATTGTAATAGCACACTGGTGCCTTAGCTGAACTGGTGAACTATTGTAACCTGAAGTTGACATATCCCATTACGAATCTCATAAGCCATTTAGGTCACTTTTCTGTAGAAGATTTAGGGCTTGTATCTCTACGAGGGCTGCAGGAACACAGGCTCACTAGCTTTGCAAACAGTGAACTGGATCTCACTGTAGATGTGATGCTATAGCTTAAAAGGCCACTGACATCTTTGGTGGATTCAACTGGAACACTGTTTTCTAAGACTCAATAAATTATTGTACAGATCTACTCAGCACTGGTATGACCTCATTTAGCTGCCTATTTTTAGTTCTGGGCATCTGAGGAGAGTTGCAAAGATACTGAAGAATTTTACAAAGCAAACCCTATGAACACAGGCTGAACAGATCCATTTAACCCCGCTCCCCCCCCAAAGAAGATTAATGTTACAATCCTATAATACTTTCCTGAGAGCAAGTACCATTGAACCCAGTTGGACTTGCTTCTGAATAAACACACTTCAGATTGCACTGTAAATAAATAGGGGAGGGTCTGTTTACAGACTTTAAATACTTAGGAAATTAGAAAGAAGATAAATGACAATAGTTCAGAGTGTCTTAAGAACAGAACAATTCACCAATGCAACATTGGGTGCCTGCTGTCAGTGCAGCCCTTGTTCTTCCATGGAACTTTGGGAGGTAGTGGTGCAAGCGTTTTCTATTTCTTTGTGTCTTGGTACGACCTCCCTCAGCAAGAAGTTCAGTGAATACATTTATAAGCCTTTTTTATAAACTAGGGGCTGCCACACAAACTTGTTCCGAACAAATATTCTGAACTTCTTGAAAAAGACGTCATTGATGTTGACATGCTTGAAAGCCAGCCGAGTCATGTAGTGGTTAAATCCAAACTAGGACCTAGAAGATCAGGTTTCAAATCCTAATTTTGCCATGAAGTTCATTGGGTGACATTCTACTAGTCCCCATACCTCAGTCTCATCTACTTCACAGTGTTACTTTCAAGATAAAATCAAGAGGGAGACTAACTACCCTGAGCATCTTGGGAGGACCAATGGGAAGTTTTTTTTGTTTGTGTTTACAATTACTCATATTAATTTTATGAAATAAATAAAAATAAAGTAATGTAATGTACTATTTATTTTTTGCAGGTGATGTGTCAAGTCCATTGGCTACACTGAGAAGCTCAGGTAGGGAGATTCAGCATGTTTCCTTGCATGTCAAAATTATATTTAATAATTTCTTCTTCCTCTTTGTCTTTTGGTTAATAAAGAGAAAATTAATCTGCCCTAGCAGTGCAATTAAATTAACTTCATATGAAGTAATTAATTTCAGGACTTGTGGTTGCTTTCAGGTAGTAGTGTCCTTGAGGATGCTGAAGCTTCACCAGGCTCTTACTGCTTCAAACACATCCATTTTTAGTGGCCAAACACATCCTGTTTATAATACATACCTTAGTGCACCCTTTGCTAGCACTAATTAACTAATTAACTAGATGAAGGGATTTGGTTTGGTACAGCAATGACTGAAACCAATTTCTCATCCCAAGACATGTGCCTCACTTTCAGTCATGGTGATAAAGGGTGCTATAATCTACAAAACCTGGAAAAGAAAATATTGTTCTCCAATTCAGTTTTCAATCCTGATCCAACCAGGGGGGTTCTTGCTTTCTGTAGAAAGTTAATTTGCCTGTTCAAATTTCAGCCTATTTAGTTCACTCTCCTCTTCTGTCAATATTGCCAGTTGTTTGATTCACTGAAATTAGGCTCAAGAGGCTTTCATGCATTATTTTGCTTGAGGGGATAATAAACTATAGGATTTGTAGTCTTAAGAACAGCATGTCTGTTTCACTCAAAGCTATACCTGGTAAGGGCTGGTGAGATTGCAGGAACTGGCTTGGCATTAAAGGGTTAACTTGTTAAGATACAGCTGTGTTGGCACAAAAATGTCTAAATGATGTGGAAGTGCAGGTATCATAATGATTGCAGATGTGACAACAGTTTTGTTAGAAAGGCCAGGATGAACAGGTGGTGCATTGATTTAAGGATGGAGAATTTTGGTGTGGCCAGTGGCGTAGCGTGGGTTGTCAGCACCCGGGGCAAGGCAAGTAATTTGCGCCCCCTAACCCGTGGATTTGCGCCCCCTAACCCTAACCCCCAGATGTTGTGCCCGGTGCGGCCGGCCCCCCCTGCACCCCCCACGCTACGCCACTGGGTGTGGCTATTGGAATACTCAGGGCAAGATTTAGAAAGATTATGAAGCTAAAGAAACACAACTGTCTGCCTTTCTTTCCCCTTTTCCATTGTTTGCTAATTTTGCTAACAAATATGTGATGTGATTGCCTTACTTTGAATTTGATTAATTTCCATATAACACAAGCAAACAATTGCCAACAGCTAGATTCAGACTTGTTTTTCTAAGCAGCTGATTTCAGTATTCTGTTTACCAATTAGTGCCTTTTTTTCCATTATTTATTATTGTTTCCCCTGTCTTGACATGGGGATTATAATCATTTCAACATGCTAATAAATGATTGGGAAGTTTGTCTAGTTTCATTTTAACTTCCATTGATTCTAATGATGGCTTCTTTTGTTAAGATAATATTTTAATTTGCACTTCAATACAGCCTCCCTTTTGTGGAGCTCAAATAGTTCTGCAAGTATTAATAAATTCAGTCTCAGGAGAGTAAAATATTATTGTCCTCATTTTACAGAGAGGAAAATTACTGATGCACAGTAAACTGTCCAGGTACAGAAAGTCTATGACACAGAAATAAGGTTAGAATATTAAAGTCTTCCCTTCCCAAGCATCAGTTACATCATATGTACTCCCTTTTCTGCACTTAGCCTTAGGCTGTTATGAACATGTCGACTCTTGGGGGTTCAGCCTTCCACCTGGCACCACAGCAACTGAACGTGAACAATCAGCAAATTTCACTAATTCAGGCTTCCTGCCTTCCCTTGTTGCAAATTGAAAGACTTAAGGAATAAGGAGAAGAGCTGTGTGCGGCAGCTGATTGAGAGATGCACTTCACACATCTGTTCTTTAGGCTAGAGGAGAAATAGATTGCAAACCGAACCTTGAGTTCCCTGCATGCTCGGGTGACTGGTGTACATAAAGAGCACATGTTGAGGATCCCATTTATCTCAACGGAAAGAGGCAGTCCTTATGCACCAAGGAACGGGAGCATTTTGCCTCCCTCAAATGAAATGAATGCCGTATACACATAGAACAGATCGCTGCAGCCTTTGTCTCTATACAATACAGAATCTGAGAGTGGGACTGCAGGTTAGGCATGGCAGAGGATCAATGCAAAGAAAATAAGATTTTTTAAAAAAAAATACATGTTGCTGGTTCAACATTAAATGGAGGCTTTAGTGCCATTGCTCCAGCTCTGTGGAACACTATTCCAATAGAGATTCAGCAGGTGTCTTCTATATTGACCTTTAAACATTCACTGAAGACCTTTCCTTGCATCCTTGCTTATGAAGACAGTTAAGATAAAAAAAAATACTTTCTGTAATACTAGGTGGTGATCTGCTTCAATATATATTTTGTGGTTGTGTATTTTGTATATATAATGGTTGATATTTTGTATGAGATTGTGGTGCACAAGTATTTTTATAAATAAAACCAGTAAAACCTACAAAGGATCTTGTGGCACGCTAAAGACATTATACTAGCAAATTTATTGCGGCACAGGCTTTTGTGTGCCCATGCTCACTTCATTAGATCCATGGAATGTTGTCTTCAGTTGGCAAGTCTAGGTACAGCGGGGTTTAGAGAGAAGAAAATGTCAGCAGGTTGTCATTTCTTCCTGTTACATTTCTGAGGTGTCTCTTATCTGTTCCTGGGCTGTTCTTTGCATTCCTAGAGCATGTGGTCTTAGTTTATCCCTGTTGACTCTTCTATCTCCTGCTCCTAAATGTGTAGCTTTTGGGTCTCAGATAGACATTTGATACATTTCCATTAAAAAACACAGCAGAGGCTTGCCCTGATTTTCTACTGGAGAGACTTTTGCTTTCCTCTGCCTGCCAAAAGGAGCCACTGTGATTCCTTTACTTGCCTCCTAATATATCTTGACATATGCTCACTGCACTTCCTTTTTTCTTTTTTCTTTTTTTGGCCTCTGTTTTTTTCTTCCATGTTCTTCCATGTTGACATTCTTGTCATGAAGTCTAGCCCACTAAATTCTTTCATGACTCATACCTTTTCTCTTTCTGAATTCCCCTCCTGCAACATCACCTCTAGCTCACCCCACATTTCACTGTCTGTTAAAAGCAATATGTATTTCTTCACTCTCGCCTCTCTGTAGACTTCAGGCTGCCAATCTTATGGTGTGCTTTTTTCCACAATATTGTGCTGTTGTTAAGACTTTTTTTAGGAGTGGCAGGAATGAAATAGAAAGAAATGTCCTCCAATTTCATTTTTAATTTCTTTTAATTCATTGGATTGCTGTCCTTTGCTTAATGTTAAGCACTGATGCTTAGCATCACTATTATTTTTGTAATTAGTATCCTGATTTTTAGAGAAAGTGGTACTATGTTATTTGCTGACTTGCACTTTAAATTGAACAGAGCATTCATCTTTACCCCTGAATAGAGGTGTAACCAACATGATAGGCAAGATACAACAATCACTAGGACTTCATACTAAATATTTTGCACTTTATCCACTACTGCATAAAACTACGGTTAATTGCATATTGCTGAGGACTGTGTGTAAATGCAGGGTTGCGTTGGTATATACGGTGGTACCTCGGGTTAAGTACTTAATTCGTTCCAGAGGTCCGTTCTTAACCTGAAACTGTTCTTAACCTGAAGCACCACTTCAGCTAATGGGGCCTCCCGCTGCCACCGCACCGCCGGAGCACGATTTCTGTTCTCATCCTAAAACAAAGTTCTTAACCCAAGGTACTATTTCTGGGTTAGCGGAGTCTGTAACCTGAAGCGTATGTAACCTGAAGCATATGTAACGCGAGGTACCACTGTATTGTCAAGGAAAGCACAGAAACTTCATGGGAGTCCTGAAAGAGTTATTAGAATAGATATAATTTATAGCAATATTTTTTTCACCCTTTTAAAGCTGAAACTGCTGCTTTGGAACCAACATGATGCCCATAGAGGCCTTCCCGAGCATCCACAGAGTCACTGCCCCCTGTCCCTCCACTGCTGAAATTCGGCTTGAAATAAGCATTCTATACTAGCCAATAGACTAGGTTGTGCTGTGTGCTTGGTTGCAGTGTGTGTGTGTGTGTGTGTGTGTGGTGTCCACAGCTGCCCATGGACCCCAAAAGGTTGGCATACCCTGTCCCCCCCCCAATAATCCATGCTTACTTGAAAAATCTCAGTGAACAGGACTTACAACTAAAAGTGGATGTGGTATTCCCACCGTGAGTTTCCTTTTCATCTGCTTCTGTGACTTGTTCATGTGTTGCTCTGCGGACAGTTCTAGTCTGCCGTAGGACCATAGCAAACCAGCCTAATGCTGGGTCAGACTATTGGTCCATTTGGCTCAGTATTGTCTACACCAGTTGGCAGTGGCTACCCAAGATTTCAGACGGGAGCCTCTCCCATCCCTACCTGGAGATGCCGGGGATTGGACTTGGGACGTTCTGCATGAAAAGCAGATGATTTACTGCTAAAGTTTAGAGGGGTCAAAAGTTGGGCTTGCCTTCTGTAGCAAGGTTGTGAATCCTGCAGGGATAGCACTCAGACTCACAATAATGGTTTCCCATTGTTTTTCTCCTTCCTAATGAGATTCCCAACCTGGGTCCTGGTGCTACCTCCTGTGAGCTTGGTGTTGAAGGGTGCATTTGGCCTTCTGTAAGAAGCTCCTTTGACCATCACAGCCACACCATACATTTAAAAGCACATGACTTCCCCTACAGCATCCTGGGAACTATAGTAATTTAAAAGTCCTGGGAATCGTAGCTCTTTGAGGGGCTAAACTACAGTTACCAGGATTCTTTGGGGGAAGCCATCGGCTATAAAACCATTTAAATATATAGTATGAATGTAGATTGTTCTTGTTTATTTATTTAAGTGTTTAACCCGCTCTTCATCCAGATAGATCCCAGCTTGGTGTACAACGACAACAAAATGCCATATAACCCAAAACATAATAATCTATCCCATGAAGGTGGAAATTAAAGAAACAACAACCAAAGCCAAAAAGCAGCCACCAACTAATGTAATGCCTTTCAAATGTCTAAGCGAACCCCAAAGTCATAACCTGGTGCTTGTTGTACCACACAGACACCAGTACAGAAATGGTGCATGCAGTATATTCAGCACTGTTTGTGTGGAAGTGTTTGTAACGTTACTGGACTTGAGCCCTTCTTCTGGGAGGAGCTGTGGCTTACAGGTGTAACGTGCTGCTTCCTAATTACTGCCTGGTTGCATTGGAGTGCAACTGCACATCCTTTCCAAATGGTCCTTGCCTTTTCCCTGGCAACAGGGTGGTTACTAGCAGTTTTGCTGCTATCTGTATTGGGTCTGCCAGGGAACCCTGGAACTTGTGATGGCATGGGCGGTTGTTCCCCTGCTCACTAGCCTGTGGTTTTAGCTGTGCTGTGGGCACTTCCTGACTCTGCACTCATCCACTTTGTGGGAATGTGTCTGGAATAATTTAAGCACCATCCCCTGAGCCTTCCCACATTCAACCACACGTTGATCGGTGCCTTCTGTGCATGGCTGTTGGGAGGCTTCGGCTGGAGTTATGTCATGATTGCAAAAGAGTTGTAAGGATGCTGTGAGAGTCCCTGTTACTGCTGCTGTATCATGTCATTTCTCCCACTGCTGTTACTGTGTATTTGATGTTGCTGGTGGGAGAGAGCAGCATGTTCCTACTCCAGCTTAAGCTCGGGTATAGGGGTGGCCACGATTCAACCATAGAATTTGTTTAACCAAGTGTCATGTTTTTGGATGTCACTAATACATCTCCCTGTTTCGCTGTGCTTACAGTCATTCTTACTCTGAAGGAGTGTCATTTTTTGGATGAGTCAGTAAACACACACCCCTGTTTTCCTGTCGTCACATTAATTTTTCATCATGTTTTCCATTTAGACAGAACATTCAATTTTGGGAGCTTCCACCCAAACATTTACTGGGTGGATGTGTTCTAAGCTCCATCAGCATGACCTTATCCTGCCATTACTTTATACTGGCACTTGGATTCTAAATTAGCCTGGATGAAAGTCTGATTGATTCAGTAGAGCATATTTCCAAGTAAATGGACTTCGTATCACAGTCCTGGAGTTCATCGGGCTTTTCCTAAAGAGTTGATTTTGTAATCAATGGTTCTCATTTCAACTAAAGTTCTTCCTGCTTAAGATTTCAGATATGGATGGGCACCCATTCATTACTTGTATGTAGGTCTCATTGGTTTCTAGAACTTCTTTATATCTGACAGTGTATGTGCTACAGAAATTGGGCATACACTGTTCATCTTTTTTTAAAAAACACATGTACATTGTATGAACAGGTATACAGGTTCAGCCAATGAAAATGGATGCTGGAAGGACGGACAAAAGAAAACAAATAGTTAAACTTTGGAATTCTCTCCCATAAGAGGCAGTGATGGTCACCAGCTTGGAATGAGCAAGAGGTTTAGGCAAATTAATGGTGTGTAAAGCTATCAGTGGCTACGATCCACAATGTTCTCCATCCAATATCAAAGGCAGTACGCCTCTAGATACCAGTTGTTTGGAAGCACAAGAGAAGGAGTGCCATTACACTCAGGTACTACTTGTGGTCTTCCCATAGGCCACAACCACAACTTCCCATAGTTGCCAACCTGACATGCAACCCACAGTGTCCAATGGCAGGGCCTCCGGACTTAGAGCTGTCATATACAAAAAAGTAAGTCTCTAGCCCTCCTAGAAAGATAATTACGAAATGAAATGTGCAGATAGCACTCTAAGCAATTTATTTGAAATGAATGAACCTGGTGTTCCTCTTGCCTTGTGACTAGTGCCCTCAGCATCTCTAAATTTCAAATGTGCCCCCAGGCCCAAAAACGGTGGCTATACCAACACTATAGGCATTTTGCTTGACCACTGTGAGAACAGAATGCTGGACTTCATGAGCTTTGGTCTGACTCAGCAGGGATTGTTTTCTGTTCTTAATATCTAATTTCTATAATGTATGAACTGGCACAGCGTGTGCCTAAGATTGCAGCCTCTTTTTCCTGTGTTTCAAAGACAAGCTAGTATTGCAAGTGCTTTGTTGTTTTGTCTCATAGTCAGGATAATATAATATGTGGCTCATAGATCTAACGGGCAGATTACCTATGAGGCTGTCAGCAAGTAAATATCAGTAGGGATAGGCTGCTGGTATTGAAGGAGAGAATGAAAAATCTAAATTTGTTTTAAAGCTGAGGTTTGGAGCAAATAACAAAAGTATTCTTCATGCTTATCTCTCCTTTTCCTTCCTTACAATGCGCCATGGCATTGACAGATGTATCCTAACCAGGCTTACTCAGGTATTTGTTCCTTTGATCCCAGTGGAAACTACAAAGTATGCTTGGGATTGCAATGGGTCTATCTCGCCCTACAGATTGGCAACAATAGGAGTGGCATGTTTTGCTTCAACTGCTGCAGCATCCTAACCAGCCTGCAGTGCCTGATCCTCATGTGTCAGTAAATTATATGATGAGGCAGGGGAAAAACAACACACACATAGTCATAGGTAGCAGCCTTGCTATGTTTGGGCTTGTAGGTTATGAGAAGCTGGAACAAGGAGATGTGACTCAGGGTCCCATCCCTCATCCCAAAGGGGAATGTTTCAAAGGCGTCAATATGGATGCCTGCTTGACGCACAAGGCAGGGTGGAGACCTGGAGAAGCAAGGTAGAATAAGAAATTATACAAGAAGCATGGTCAAATCAGGGTCAAACTACATGCTACACTTAATGCATAGTGTGCAGCTATATAACTTCTTTTGATTTATTTGATTGGTGTGCTCCATTCTACTGAAGCCCTGCCTGCCTCCGATTTTCATGTTCTTTGGTCAGCCTCCAATGGGGATGGTGAGGGGTCTTGATGGAAAGCTGAGGCAGGAATTCTGGCAATTACAGATCCAAACTGGAGTGGGCTTGGAGAGTTTGGGGTCCAATCCACAATGGAGCAGAAGGTAGAACCTAAAATCCAGAGGCAAACCTCTCCCCAACCCATTTTTGGAGTTCATTGCATCAAAATCAATATTTCATTGTCTGCAAGATAGCACTTCTTTTCAAAGCTGAATTGTAAATAAGAGACCCGAATGCATTATGTATAGAGGTTTATGACGGCCTCCATCCTCTTTTAAAAGGGACTTTTAGCAGGTTTTATTTCAGTCTTCAGATTCCAGTTCCAAAGGAACCTTGATTTAGTACAGTGCTTGCCCATGTGCCATAAGGTCTTTTCATCAAAGAGATTGCTGAGAAAAGGATTTCAGAGAAATAAATACAGCCATGAATTGTGCGTAAAAGGTGAACAGGGAGCTGTTATATGGCTGTACTTAGATAAAAAGAACTAGAGGGCATATCAGGCAAGATATTTAAGACAATGCTTGATGGGAATGAATGACATCACATCCACCCTCTGATTTCTAATGCTCTCCATTGCCAGAGAGACGTGATAAGAAGGCTGAGTGGCCACTTGGTGTGACATGGTGCTATTCCATGCAGATACAAACATAAATGCAACCTTATGTGCTTTCCTGAATTACAATTCAGAAATAGAACAAGATCTATGCTTCTTGTGGACGTCAAAGACTATGGCTAACAAAGTGAGTCAGATCTAGTTTGACTGGAGGGTGAATCTGTTAATTTCAGTTCCTCTCTGTTCCTCATTTTCCCAATCTTAAATTCATTTCTCCACAATTCCACATCAATTTGTGATTTTTTTGTGCAAATTTCTCCAGATGGACCCATTTCTGTATGCAGTTTTGTCCAATATACACATTTTTGCAAAGCAATTTCCCCAAATATAATGCATTGTAATATTATTTTCAGCAAAATGTGCATTCCCCCCCCCCACATTACCCTAGTCTATACGTTTTCGTACATAGCTGAAGAACTGCACTTCAAAATTTGGAGAAGTGTGAATTTTGAAGAATGGCTGTGTTTTGATTAAAGTTTGCCTTTAAATGCAGACTAAATCAAATTTCTGCCCTATCCCTACTCATAAGTAAGTGCCACTTGGTTCAGAATTACTCATGGGAAACTGTGCATAGGATAGTAATCTTACTTTGCAATCCTGTCCATGTTTACACAAAAGTAAGTCCCACTATGGCTGCATTCACACAGCAACTTATTCTGTTTTCCTGATGTTTTCCTAACTGTTAATTTTTGCTTTATATTTGAGCTTTCACAAGGTGTAAAATTCACGTCTGGAAATATAGCAGAATGCGTTACTTGCTCTCAGAAAAAAAAAGTTTGCAAATAACAAGGAATGAGCGTGAAATTTGAACTATATCCCGCTATATTCCTGGAAGTGGCTTTTGCACCATGTGAAATGTCAGAAAAACAGAATAAACTGCCATGTGAAGGCAGCCTATGTATCATGGTACTAGACCCCTTGCCCCTGTGCAATTGATGTATGGTGCTTACTTCCAGGAAAGTCTGCATAGGGCACAAAAGGGCACGACTCCAGACCTCCCCAAACATTGATATAGAACAAATGCTTAGATAACTTTGGTGGCATCATTTCTGAGCAGCCAGCACATTCAGTTCAAGCCGTCAGTCAAATCATACTAGCTGCCCTTTTTTGTCTTCATAAAAAAGCTTGACATCCACAAATTGATGTTGTGCTAAACCAGAGCATTTGCTTATGTCTGCTTCCTGTGAAGCTACAGCACTTCACCAGCACATCTCGACTAAAACATAGTTATTGGTGTGTTTTTTTAAACGAGAGGCTTCATGCATGTATTCACTAGCAGGAAAATCTCATTTATGTTGAAAAGTTAGAAGGAGCTCAGTAATCCCCATGGCTCTCTTCTCCATGAAGTAGAAACCTGCCTGCATTTTCTTGTTACAAAGCTGCTGAAGAGACACATGAGTGACATGGTGATAGGTGCTCCATGGAGTGACTAAAAGCCTCCTCCAACTTGCAGGTGACCCTCCTTTAACAATTACTGGGATAGTGAAGCCACCGCAGAGTAGTTTTTTTTTGGTGTGTCTCTCTGTGTTGAATGGACTGGCACATCACAGACGAGCGGAATGATTGAAATTCATGCCCTGACTCAACTCAGGTAAACAGTAGAGAGGGAAGGAGGCTTGTAAAGGCGTCTCAATAGGCTAAAGTGGAGGGTGGGAGCCTTGGATCTGGGGGCCAAATACCACCCTCTAGGCTTCTTTATTTGGCCCCCAGGCCACACTCTCCTTAAATGCTTTTGTCCTGCTAAAATTGAACTGTGACAATGCCCTTTGGATGCTGAAAAAGAATGGGGATATATGAGTTATAGAAACCTTTCAATTTTGCATGGCTGTAGTGTAACCTCTTGTACAAAGGTAAGAGTCACACCCATTGCTCTGTCCACTTTTGAATCTGGACCTGCCCACCACTGGTAGGTGGCCCTTGGAAGGTTGAGCATAAGGGAATGTGGCCCTCAGCCTCAAAAAGGTTCCCCATCCTTGAACTAAAGTGTAGGATCCTAGCTCCAATGAAGTCACTGCCCAGGTGATAAACGGCGTCTAGAATTCCAGCTGATCCCATTTGTGCAGTTGTGTGGATGGGTTCTGCAAGAATCTGTCTGGAAGCTTACAATTATCCCTGTTCTCGTGATGAACTCATTCTTGCTCTGGTAACCCAATCCCAAAGGAAGATGGCTGGAAACGAAACCAAGACCCCTGCCTTGCTTCTGCAAAACCACATAGGCATCTATTTGCATTATTGCAATGTGCTATCCTTGGGCCTAATCCAGATGTTGCAAAATCCTGTAGCTACTAGAATAAGGGGGACAGACTATCCCCACTGGTGCTCAAAAGCTTACACTGGCTGGCAATACGCTACCAGGTTCAAGGTTCTTGTATTCATTTACAAGACCTTTAACAATTTAGTTTCAGGATTCCCCGAGGGAGGGCCTAATCCCTTATATCCCCTGGAGTCACTGTTAGTGCCTCCCTGGCTCAGATGCATGGATCATATCCACCAAGGGCCAAGCATTCAGGATTGTGGGCCCCATTTTGTGGAACTTCCAGTTGAGATCAGACAGACCCCTTCCCTGTAGAACTTCCAGCACTTATTACAGACTCCTCCTGTTCCAACAGGCATTTTGACTGTAGTTTGCTGATAACCTGACAAAGTGCCAGTGTGATATAGTGGCCAGAACATCTTTCCCTGGCCTGACCACAACTCACAGGACTGCTGCAAAGACAAAATGGCACCAGGGACGGGGTAAAGACCTTGGAGAAAAGATTGGGTATAAATGCAACAAGTCAATAAATACAAAATTATTATCATGCCTTGGCCTGACTTTGTTCTGAGTCCTCAGAAGGTGAGCCAGAAACACCACAGGTCAATGACCTTAAGGAACAGGCAGAGCCAATGTGAGGATCCCCTTGAGGGATCCTCTGGGTTGATAATTTATGAAGAACCTCTGAAACTGTCGGAAGAAGAGGTGGAACCACACACAACCAGTCCTCGGGAGTGCCAGCTCCAAAACTTTGGGCCCAGGCCAAAGAGCAATGACACAATATATCTCTGCAGACCGAGAGGAGTAGGTCTACTCCTGAGTAAGAAATTCCCGAGACTTGTCTGTTGACTGTGGTTGTGGTTAGGGTGTGGTTTTAGGAGGGCAGAGTAGAAGATAAGGTCTCCCTCTTGGGTCTTACAGTTGCTGCTGGAAACAACCCAACTCTGGTTCCTGTGCCAACTTCCCCCGCCTTGTTGAATTCCCTGTGACTTTGAGCTGTTTCCTGACCTCGTTTCTGAATCTTGTTTTGGACCCAGACTGCTTCTTTGTGCTTGATATGGGCTTGTTGAGGCTACACTGCACTTTCATAGAATCAGGGAATTGTAGAGTTGGAAGGGACCCCAAAAGTGGTCTAGTCTACCCTCTGCAATGCAGGACTCTCAACTAGATCATACATGACAGGTTGCCATCCAACCTCTGCCTCAAAACCTCCAAAGAGGAAGAGAGCACAAGCTCCTGTGGGAATCTGCTCCACTCTTGCTGTCAGAAAGCTCTCCTTGATTTTTAAGTGGGCTCTCTTGTAATTTGAATCCATTGATTTGGGTCCTAGCAGGATAAAACAAGTTTGACTCATCCTCCATGTGATAGCCCATTAGATATTTGAAGATGGCTGTCATATCTCCTCTCAGTCTCCTCTTTACCAGGCTAAGCATTCCCAGTTCCCTCAACTGTTCCTCATAAGGCTTGGTTTCCAGACCCTTGATCATCTTGGTTGCCCTCCTCTGCACATGCTCCAGCTTGTCAATAGCCTCCTTAAATTGTAGTGCCCAGAAACGGGCAAAGTATTCTAGGTGTGGTCTCATCAAGGTAGAATAGGGCGGGACTATTACTTCCCTTAATCAGGACACTGTACTTCTGTTGATGCAGCCTAGAATAGCATTAGTGTTTTTCCCCCTGCTGTATCACACTGTTGACTCACGGGTGGTGCTGTGGGTTAAACCACAGAGCCTAGGGCTTGCTGATAAGAAGGTCGGTGGTTCGAATCCCCGCGACGGGGTGAGCGCCCATTGCTCGGTCCCTGCTCCTGCCAACCTAGCAGTTTGAAAGCACGTCAAAGTGCAAGTAGATAAATAGGTACTGCTCCGGCGGGAAGGTAAACAGTGTTTCTGTGTGCTGCTCTGGTTTGCCAGAAGTGGCCACATGACCCGGCAAACCACATGATCTGGTTTGCCAGATGCTGGCCACATGACCCGGAAGCTGTACGCTCGCTCCCTCGGCCTGTAAAGCGAGATGAGCGCCGCAACCCCAGAGTTGGTCACGACTGGACCTAATGGTCAGGGGTCCCTTTACCTTTAAGATTCGTTACTTGTTTTTGAGAAAACCATGCTTTGTATTGGTAATCACACCATCATTTAACTGGTAGTAGAGCATGAGAGGGCACTAAGATTGCCCTACTTCTCAACGTGTAAAAAAAAAGCTGCCCCTCCATTTTCATATAAATGATATGTGCACATTTAAAATAGTTCCTGATACTGAGCTAAGTGGTGGGTCGGGTGGCGGGGCTGGGGAGGGTAGATAATCTGGTCCTTTTTGTCATTTTAACCAGGTTAACTAAAAGCAGCCAGAAGGTAACCCTTATTACTTCATTTACCTTTTTATATATTTTTTTAAAAAATCATTGATTTATGAAAGCATTTTATTTAGAAATGTTCATCTTTTCCTGTAAGGATGAAAAAGCACCTGTTTTTAATGTCTATTAATTATGGATCAAAATAATAACAACCCAAACATTTTTGTAGCATGTGTGATTTTTATATTTCCGTGGCACCTTCTGTTTTGAGATATATCAGGGAAATCTCGAGAGTTATTTTTAATCAAAGGTTTTTGTTGCATGTTAAGCAAGTCAGTTGTCAGGGAGGGAAAAACCCTTTAAATAGCTTCAGCCGTTGGCTTTTTGAATGGAAAAATATTACAAATGTAAATGGGATGCAGATTGTTTTACAGACTACTTAGAGACAGGGGAAGCGACTAAAATATTCAGATTTCATGGCTGCATTTCTTTACCTGTCAAATGTCAGGAGCACTGTGGAAAAGTGAGAGCAATCTCACTACAAAAACATTACAATATTTTGCCTAAGTAATTAGTGTATCTGAACTTGACTTTAGGTTCATGTGCCATTTTGCCTTTAACAAATGTTGTTTAAAAACCTGGAAAGATTTGGAAAGTAAAAAAAAATCTGCACCTGGAGCTGAAAAGACCACAATGTAGGCACCAAGGAAGGGTCTCTGGGGAGAACATTCTGCAACCAGGGTGCCACCACTGAAAAGGCCATCTTTCTGGTAGCTGCCAATCTCACCTCATTTGGTGGGGGGACCCTTATCTTCCTGTTTATCCTATGCATATTTATGCAAACACAAGTGACACTTTGTCTAATTGAGGCTGACTCCCAGTGTGCATAAGATTGCAGCCTTAAATCACAGCTGCTTCCTGTGGTACCCTGTCAATCCCTTTCAATTTTCTTCTTAACATCTTAAACTTCTATAATTCTTTCTTGGCAAATCCTCCCAAATCCTTTTTGCCTTTAAAAAAGAAAATTAACTAATAGCTAGAAATGCTTGTAGGCCTTTGATATCATGCCCCTGACTGTTCTTTGGTATGTTGACTTGGAGGGCTAAGCAGCTTTTTCAAATAACACGATTTGCATACAAGGCTTCCATACATTGCTTTGAAGATTGCTTTGAAAAACTTTCCCAAGAAATCAGTTCCTTTGCAATGCTTCCTCAATTGAGTGAAGCCTTACTATGAGACGAGCAGTAGAGATTTTTTTTTTTTTAAAACACAGTGATGTTAATTGGAATAACGTGTGATTGAGCCTGTGGTGTTTGGGAACAGACTGCCTTATAGCCGAGTTTGCTAGCCGCAGTCTCTGTGGGTACCAATGTGCCCGCTAACACCTCCTAAGGCACCTGTGAAAGGACTCAGTTAATATCTTCTCAATAATCTATGTGCAAGATAGTAGGAAAACCCACAGTGTGGTGTAGTGGTTAAGAGCGGTAGATTTGTAATCTGGGGAACCAGGTTCGCGTCTCCGCTCCTCCACATGCTGCTGCTGGGTGACCTTGGGCCAGTCATCACACTTCTTTGAAATCTCTCAGCCCCACTCACCTCACAGAGTGTTTGTTGTGGGGGAGGAAGGGAAAGGAAATTGTTAGCCGCTTTGAGACTCCTTCGGGTAGTGATAAAGCGGGATATCAAATCCAAACTCCTCCTCCTCCTCCTCCTCCTCCTCCTCCTCCTCCTCTTCTTCTTCTTCTTCTTCTTCTTCTTCTTCTTCTTCTTCACACCTCTCTCCTCCTCCTAACCTGGCTAAGATGTATTTTTCATATTTAACCAGATATTCATCCATTACTCCTCCCCTTCCTTTTTGGCTCATATCTTGTGATGGTGTAGCCACAAAGCATTCTTCTTTTTGGCTCATAGTGAGTAATCTGTGGGCTCAATAAGCCATTGTTGCCAACACAAGTGATGAACATAAAGTTGCAAAGCTGCTGTTTAAACTGAGGTCTTTGTGTGTACATGGTGCAGATTTCCCTTCACCCTTCCATTTGTTTACTTTATTAGTTGTTGACTTCTTATTTATCTGCACCACTGTGGGTGTGCTTATTTCACCCAGAAGGACTGGCTGGCTGAAACACCAAAGATCGCTCTGTTGTGTTGCTGATTCTGCCAGCTGGTGATTCGGCAGTTGAGTGGTCTTTATTAACTCTCTCCAGTGTGACCATCTGCAGCTTACTGCAGCACATAGATTTACCACAAGAGCAGTAAATTTCCAGTGGAGCTTGTTGCTGATTGAAAATACAACTCAGGCTTGAGCAATATTATCCCTGCATAAAATTGTCAGCTTTGAAATAGTTGACCCGACATTCGAATCTCTCTGCATGTTGAATATCAACATTCCTGGATAGGCAGCTGGCAGTGAAGAAGGTGGATGCAAACCCAATGCCTATGTGGTTAGACCCCTGCCTGAAATCCTGGAAAGCTGCTGTCAGCCAGTGTAGACATTACTGAGCAGGATGAACTAGTGGTTTTAGTATAAGACAGTTTCCTTTATCCCTGCTCACGTTAACGCAGCCTAAGGTAGTGACCCTCCATCACATCCAAGGTTGCTTCCAGACTACTTGTTTACTGAACATTCATTCTGATTTGTTTGCAGGGAGGTTAGATCACACTGCTTCAAGCAAATGCTATATTACACTTTCCAATGCATTTCCTCTTCACTTACCGTATAAAGTCCAATTTTGAAAGGAAGCAGGTTTGTTGCTCAAGAGCTCCAAATCGACCTGAATTGTGCGACCTGAATTTTGCAGTATGTGATTGAATCCTGCCTGAAAACAATGACTGTCTGGAAGTGCCCTTAGACAATGGTACAGACTCCATTGAGCAAGGCTTTAAGAAGGTCTTTGCAGTCCTCCACATTATCTTCAAGATTCCTTTGTTTGAGAAGGGATTCACTGGCTGCTTTAAAACGCCAGTCCTTAGTGAAGACAACACCATGTGAAAATGCTCTCATTTTTCCAGAAAGGACAGGTAGGTAGGTGGCTGGCTGATGCTTTGTTAGGATATTTTAACAGCAGGGTTTCAGGAGTCACCTCAAGCCTGTGATTTGCAGGCAGACACTTGTTTCTACAAATCCGCAAAGCGAGAGATGTTCAAATTGGGGGCAAGGGAGGCCTTGCACATCCCGTTTTTCAGAAAGAGGGAGAGACAACAGGAATAAAGGAAGTACTTACCTTTTGTCTGTTTTCTGATATTGTAACTATATGTTTTTTTCAAGTTTCTGAGAGCAGCCCTCCTGAGGCTGTCATGGTGTGTGTGTGTGTGTGTGTGTGTGTGTGTGTGTGTGTGTGTATGTGTATGTATGTGTGTGTGTGTGTGTATGAGAGACTCCTATCAAGCTGTTGAAATGTTTGGAAAATATATAACTCATGTAGCTCTTTTGTTCTACAAAGAAAAGTCAGTTAATGAGGGCACCCTGTTGGGGAGGGGGCAAATTGTAATTTGGGTTCAGGTGAAAAATGAGTAAGGATTGGTTAGAGGCTGTAGCTCAACAATAATACATAATGTGCTTTGCATGCAGAAGAGCCAAGGTTCAATCCCTAGGAATGGAACCAGGAAAATACTGTTTTCTGAAAGACCTGGAGAGCCACTACCAAGTCTGTACAGACCATGCAAAGCTAGATGGGCTCAATGGTCTGACTTAGTGTAAGGCAGATTCCCATGCTGGCTATATCCACATGTGGACTATGAACCCTGACCTACCTTATAAGGTTGTTGTAAAGATTAAAGACATAATGTAAGTGAAGCACTTTGATCACTTAAGGGGGAAAGTGCTATGTACTACACACTTAGTCTGGGCTTCTGGATTGCTGTGGATGGGATGCCAGTTCTTGCCCTGGCTTTTAAAAAGTACAAGCAAGAATGTAGGCATCTGGCTGGCATTAGAGAATTTTCTTCCCCCTTATGCCCCAGGATTTGAGTCTCAAACATGGGAGAAGTCTGTTTAAGGTCTGGAACCCATTGTTGTGATGATTAAAAATATTATTATTATTATTACTACATTTGCACAGTGCATTTTGTGTGTTCAAAGTATGCAACTTCCATTATTCTCCCATCAAAAGCTGCTTTGCACAGGTTTCTAATTCGACACCCACAAGCTGTGCAAGCAGAATGCCTTCTCCCTGAACCGACTGCAGATTTATTGGCCTTCTGATGAACAAAGACTATAGCTAGAAATGAGAGGATAATGATGGGACAATGACTGCGGCAGCACAATCACCTTTCTGCAGATGCCATGGAATCTTTGCAGAACGCTCTTCATCCAAAAATAAGCCTCCACAAAGGAGAAAGGAACAAAACAAGAAGAGAAGGCAGAAATGGAAGCCTCAGTGAGGGTTGATTTAAGGCAGCTTGGGTAGCTGTGGCCCATTTCCTTTATTTGCTTCCTTCCCACTCTGAACCTGTGACAGTTGTGACCTTTTATTGTTAAACAGCGACAGTAGCTTGATGATCTTTTCAAAATACCTTTAAGTTTTTTTGTCTGAGGGCTAAAATGAATTGTGGCAGATGCAGGAAGCTGCCTTAAACCAATCCAAACCAACCATTTAGCTAGCTCAATATTGCCTACCTCGACTGGCAGTGGCTGTCTAGGGTTTCAGACAGGGGGTCTTCCCCCCCCCCCCAGCCCTACCTGGGGTGGCTTGGGATTGAACCTGGGACATTTGGCACATAAAAGAGATGCTCCCCCTTCCCCCTTTTTACCTGGCCCTATCTTTTCCCCATAATACTTTCACCTTAATTTTCACTAGAAATCATCAGCAAATTCACTGATGGATGCTCAGATTCCCAGTAACCTATCAGCCTGGGAAATTAAGTTTGTGAAGCTGAGAATTTGCTTTAGCTGCACTGAGCAACCTGAGGTTTCCTGCTGCTCTGCAGCTAAACTAAGCACGGCCACTGGCTGTGCCCCTCATGCTATCATCCTTCCCACAACCCGTTCCTTAAGCTCATTAAGCTCAAAGTGAAACTGTCTTAATAGCCTGAATCTGACACAGTATATTTCTGTGGGATCTTGGTTAGAAGAAAATAAGAAAGCTTGCTGGATCAGACCAAGGATGCAAGCTAATGCATTGTATTTCACTATTGGATGCTTCCAAGAAGTCTTGAAGCAGAGTATACAGCAGTAGTAGCCAATATGGTCCCTCTAAATGTTGTTGACTTACCGGTACATTGCCCATCAGCTCAGACCATTGACCATGCTGGCTTGGGCTGATGAGAGTTGAAGTCCAAAGCATCTTGGAAGGTTGTTTACCCCTGGCAGCTGTCTTCAGGGTTGCTCCCAGGCAACTGGTAGACTGCTTCTGAATAGGCAGGATCCATATAGTCATTACGACTGGTAGCCATCGTCAGGACTTCCCACCATAAATCGAATTCTCGTTTGAAGCCATTTAAGTTAGGGGCCAATCTTATTGGGTTTACCAAAGTGGCCATTCATGCCCCCAGTTCTGCCTCTAGCACAGGGTGGGAAAGCTTTTTCCGACTGAGTGCCGTATTCTCTTCTGGTCAACTTTCAGGAGGCCACATGCTAGTGGTGGGTTAGGCCTGAGGAAAAAGGAGCAACACATGCATGGTTGTAGCCAGGATTTTTGTTTAGGGAGGGCAGGCCTTTTATTAGGGGGGCAGGCCTTTTGTTGGGGGGCAGAACCTCAGTTTGCTATGTATTTTTATTGATTGGGGGGCAGCTGCCCCTCTCTGCCCCCCGGCTACGCCCATGAATGCATGTACATTTTATCTTCGTACAATAGGCTAATACGCCCACCCTCTTTGTCCTCTAACCAGATAAGCAAGAGGCATCAGCAGAGTTTGAGGGAAAATTTGAGTCAGGCAAAAACATTCAAGGAAGTTGAAAGCAGGTCTGCTGAAGGTGATGGCCTGGGAAGAGAAGGAGAATCTATAGCCTAGGGAGAGTCTTGAGGCCAGATAGGCCAGGAGGAAGGCATTTGGTCCCTAGTTCTGAGCTTCCCTACTCCTGGCCTAATACAACTGCAGACCTAACTGTGCATTGTATTGTGTGACTTGCAGCCAACGCAGGGGATTAAAAGAAATAACCCTAGGGGTTCCCCAGACTGCAGCGTGCAGGCAGGTGAGTTTTGCCTCTTCACTCTGCAGCCGGGATCCTGATAGAAATTGCCCCTGTTGCACAGCTGGTGATGGGGTGGAGGGGAATCTCCTGGTTTCTATGTTCTTTTCCAGTAGGGAATATTCCTATCAGGATGATGGCTGCAGAATGGGAAGGGTAAAACTTCCCCGTATGTCCAATGGAAATCTGAGTTTGTTGGTTTCTTTTAAACCCTGATGTGGCTTAAAGTCATACAAGTATGGATGAGTATTGCTGTTCTTGCCCTTGGATGGGATGAATTGGAAAAACACAAGGGGACGTTTGAGATCCCTGGCCCTGGAAATTGACGCTGAATCCTGGGAGCTGTTTAAGCAGCCTGCAGCTATTTCTTGTAGAGCACAAGAATTTATTGCACATGACCAGCAGTTATCTGATACGACATAAGGTGCCTTGGAAAAGGGAGTGGGTCCTGGTTCCTGTTGACACTTCCGTCTTGGAGTTCAGCAAGCAAAGGTGTGTTCTGTGGATAAAACATGCGCTTGCTTTGACCTTTGTACTTCCTTTAGCATCTTACGCAGAGAGGAATAAGGCTTATGTTTTTTCTCTGCTAAACACAGTGAACAAGATAGTGAAAATTGCTCCTGCGTATAGCTACATAAAAAAAGCTGTCCCCCCAAATTTCTTTCCCCCGAAAGGTGCACGAAAAATGTAATGTGCCATCACACAGAGCATTCAACATTACCATGTCTGTCTGTGCATACGTTTTCTAATTGCTGCTCCTGTGTCCCTGCATTAAGTGAGGATCACAGCCCCTCTGTAAAGACAACTCCCTACAATTCCTTGTTATAGGGCAGAGGCGAAATCACTCTATTTTCTGCCAAAGACCACATTCCACCAGGTGCAATCTGCTAGGGACTGCATCTGAAGCCTCCCCTTTTCTCTTTGTCATGCCTTTTCGCTTGTTCTCTCCCTTTCTGTCAGCCCTTTCTTTCTTAGACAAGAGATTAAGGGTAGAAGGTATAAACAAGGAAGCTCTTCAGCACTTCCAGATGCCAGCGTGGCATAGGATTGGGTCATTAAAGGAGGGAGAGTTTTAGGTGTGTGTTTTGCAGAATCTTGTGATCTCGGGTTATATATATATATATATATATATATATATATATATATATATATATCACCTGCTTTGTCTTCTTCCCCTTAAAGTAAACCTGTTCTTGAAAACCTGTTATTCAAAAAACATCCGCTTTGTGGGCTGGGAATAGTGTGGACAAGTAATACTAATCCAACAGGTTTGTGGGGTTTTTTTTGCACGTCTGTAGTTCATTTAAACCCCAAACAGTGGATGTAAGAATACATTGATTTCCTTTCCAGCCAGCTTCTGTTCTGCTGCGGTTCAGCTTATGGCAAAAAGGTGTTATGAGTTCTGCTATCTGCTGTGGCAGAATTTTTGTAGTTAATCAGGTTATAATTACATAGCTCCACACCATTCATTTCACTGTAAAGGCTATACATTTCAGTGCAAAGGAAGGACAATGCAGAAAGGGGGAAAGTCATCCATTACATACTGTTTGCAGACTGAAAACAAGAACAGTGAATGCCACTTGTATTCTCTGGATTGATTTCCGTTTTGGACACGGAGTGAATAAGCAAACACTGGCAATTTCCACTCCCATTTCTTTTTCTGTCAGAATTCTCTGACAACCCTACCCTAAACCAACTCTGTGACTGTCCCTGGTAATGACTTCAGCACACAGCCTGGCAAGTTCGAAAATAGGAAGATAGAATAGGCAGGTCTGCCTTCTGTCTTTTTTGTGGAAATACTTTGATGGCTTCACAACTGAATTCAAATGCCGCATGTCACTAATGCTCAGGCAAGTGAAAACATGTTTTTTTCAGTAAAAAAAGAAAAGAAAAGAGGGCTTTATGGAGATTGCATCAAAATATTTCAGTGTGGCTTGTTGCTGCTCAGGATTCCAGACACACTACTCGATTTCACCCTCCCCAGTTTTCTATCTCCCCAGTGTTGGATGGATTTTGTAGGTAGACTAGTATATATTCTTTTATAAAGAATGTGTGTGTGTATTCTTGTATAATTTATCTTCCCTATTACTCACGTGTGTGAGCAGAATGTTTAAAGTAAATCAGTTTAGCGTTTAGACTTAATACGCTTAGAAGACTTAAAACACCATTCCTTGCAGCATTAAAGTGCAAACTTTGGGACTAGGCTGTGTAGCCTTAGTTTTTATTTCTCCAGCCTCCAGTAGCAGACTGGACGTTTCCTATTCTCTCCTAATAAAAGGGGCACACAGACTGTAAAGTAAAGCATACAAAATAGTGTTTACTTACATAGAGTCTAGCACTCAATTCCAGCAGTAACAAAAACAAGGTAGGCAAATTCTACTTCTATTTCGTTTAATTTCTTTAATTGAATTTCTTTCATAATACAGTAAACTACAGAAAATACATATTGAATAGGTAGAATAGTATGGAGTCCTACTTAAAAGTAATTATGAGCCTTTACCACCCACAGAGCACAGAAGCTCCTCCCAGCTCTCACCTGGCATCATTCCTTTTTTCTCCCAGCCCTCCCTCTAAGAGACTGAATTTTCCCTGTCGCTCACCCAGGGTCCTCCATCAACCATCAACCATCTTCCATCTGAATATATAATCTCTGGACCTGAATAAAGGCCCCAAACAGAGGACTCCAAAGAAAGAAGAGAAAGAAGAAAAACAAAGAAGAGAAACAGTAAGGGACAATAAAAAGAAAGAAAAGATATAGGGAAGGAAAGAGAGAGAAAATATAGTGAAAAAGACAAAAGAAAAAGAAACATTAGAAAAAAATACAAAATGAAATGTTCTGATTTGCCACCTGCCGGTTATATTAAAAAAGAAAATATGTTTATTTAAAACACTCAGTCTATGCTAACATCCATCTTCACTTTCTGTTAAACAATATTTCTTCTAAATCAGGGTGTCTCAGAATCATTCATTTCTTTTCCCCACAAAAAGTCCAAGATGGGTTCCTTAATTGTTATTATTGATAAATGTGAACCATAATTTTTCCTTTACCTTCATTAATTACTACTACCATAACTCCAAACTGAATGCTAATAAAACCTTCTATCAGAGATAGCTCAGTTGGTAGAGCATTAGACTGTTGGTCTCAGGGTTGTGAGTTCGAGCCCCACGTTGGGTAAAAGATTCCTGCATTGCAGGGAGTTGGGCTAGATGGCCCTTGTGGTCCCTTCCAACTCTACACTTCTATGATTCTATGATCTCCATCTTAAAGTCTCTCCACTGTGATCACACATTGGACCAGTATTCCATACCCCCCCCCATTATATTAGTTCATGTCCAGTTCCGTATGTTTAATTCCATTTCCTGTTTTTCCGTTTCCTGTTGGGTTTACGATAGTATTCCAGTCTCCTCCTCTAGGGCCTTCTATTTTCATTTCCCCCCAGTCTTTTTCCAGAGAGTGTACCATAAATTTAATAGCATCATTCTCTGAATTCACTCAAGATTGTATGCTGAGTACTTTCTCTCTGCTAGAATGGAAGGAAGGCCAGGACTGAAGTTTCCCAAAGGCCACCACCTCCTGAAGCAGTCTGTTCCACTGTTGAACAGTCCTTACTGTCAGAAAGTTATTCTCGATGTAAAGTCAGAAATTCTCCTTTCTTGTAACTTGAATCCATTGGTACGGTTCCTACCCTCCAAAGCAGGAGAAAACAAGCCAGAGAACTCAAGGGAAGTGATGTCACAAAGTGTCTTCTCCAGTAATCAGGAACTCTCTGAGTCTTAACCCCGTCATACCCTTATTTAGCAAAATTGGATGGATGTTTTGACTGCAAACACCCACACCCACCCCTTACCCTGCAACAAGCGCTTAGTGTTCCATGGACACTAAGCATGCTCAGTCTTCAATGGGGGCATTTCCCCCTTAGTAATTTTCCCCTCCCTCCAAATATTATGTGTGTGTGTGTGGTTCTGCAAGCCTTGGAGTTTCCCCAAGCTCCTGTTACAGCCTCCTTCATGCTTCAGTGTTTCCAGAAGCAATAGCCCTCACAGCCTGAACATCGGAAACATTTGGAGATGGGGGGAATTCTTACTGTTCTAAATGTTTTCCACTGCTGTAATTCACTGTACCTGACACTGTCCAGGTGAGTAAGAATCACCCTGATGACTGCTCTGACACTTAGAAGAGCAGTTATTTTCTCTTTAGCTTGACCTTTTCCAACATCAATGATTGTCGCAGCATGACTCATTATCCTGCTTGGAGGAGCAGTCAAACCAGCTATGACTGAAACTAGTGGCTTGGCATTCAGGCCAGAATTAACTTCCTTTAAGATAGTGGCAGCATCCTTTTTGGCACTGCCACTGGTCTCTCCAATCAATATAATCCCCTCTGTTTGAAGATCACTCAGGAACACATCAAGGCAATCAATAAAATTCATTCCACTGAATGGATCTCCTCCAATTTCAACCCGAATAGCTGGCCACAATCGAAACTTATGGCAGCTGATGAACAGCTTTGGCTGTGCCTGCATTGCAAGGTTCTCCAATTGCCTTTTGTTCAATGTTGTGTTTTCATTGCCTTTTCCCTTTTGTCCCTTCCCAAGTGTGTACAGCTAAGCATTTTTCTTGTATCTATGTTAGCCCAAGCTGAGTTATTCCAGAGTTACTCAACTGTTCCTCTGAATGGTTTCCTTGGCTGCCACTCTCTGAGGCTGACCTTTCAATTTGTTTTTGCACACTACTTGTCTCTGTTTCGTTTATATCCCACCTTTCCTCTAAGGAGATCAAGGTGATGTTTGTTACCTGCCATCTCATTTTATCTACACAACAACCCTGTGAGGTAGGCTAGGCTGAGATAGAGTGACTATCCCAAGGTAACCCAGCAAGGGCCATAGCTAAGTGGGGATTCAGACCTGCATGTTTCTGATCCTGGTCCAACACTAGGGTATGCTAATATACAACAGTAATTATATTGGTGTTATGACCACCACTGATATATTAAAAAACAACAACAGGACTACATTGATATTATATTTCCAATGTGCATGGAAAAACATGGAACAGGTGATTGGTCACACCTGCACCATATATTTAAAGCACTCCTATACCACTTCAACGGTCATAGCTTCTCCCAAAGACTCCTGGGAGATGTAGTTTTTTTAAAGGGTGCTGAGGGTTTGTAAAATCATAGAATTGTAGAGTTGGAAGGGACCCTGAGGATCATCTAGTCCAACCCCCTGTAATTCAGTTATTAAAGAGACCTTTAACAAACTACCATTCCCAGGATTGTTTGGTCGAAGCAATTATTGCTAAAGTAGTACAGGCAACTCCCGTTTTGCACGCTTTCAATGTCCCTTGTTAATGGATGCTTATGAGAGGTGGGAAGGGAATGTTTTGCACTGAGATATCCCACCCCCGGAAACTTGGAAGGATGGAACAGTAGCTGGGTGGGTTGGAGTTCCAGGATGTTTGTTCAGGTTAAACACAAGCTCTCTCACAGAAAGATGAAGACATTTGTAATGAGGTCGCCAGTTTTACAGGAAAAATGCACAAGAACTTTAGCATGAAGTAATCCAGGGACAGGACTCTAGACACAATGCTAATTGCACTCAACAGCTACAGATCATTATCCATAAAGGGGAGGTGTGTGAATGCTGGGAGGGTTTCTGCCTATGTGCGATAGCTGGAGAATGGCCTTCAAGGGCCCCTGTTTCCAAGTTCTATGTACACGCCAGCGTTGGCTGATAGTGGAAAAGTTTCCATTGTGAGTTTATGCGTAAGAAAAACAAGAGCAAGATAAAAAGGGCATTGACGCTACTTATCCAAGCTTTAAAAACCTGATAAAACGAATTCAATTAAAAAGGAGGCAGGGTGCGCATGCAAGTGGATCTCAGTTTCTTTCTTCACATCTCCTGGCAGGCTGCCAAGCGCAAAGAAACTGAGACTTCCTTGTTCTTGAGCAACATTTTGGCCTATAATTCTCCAAAATCTGTAAAAAGGATTGTACAGTGGTACCTCGGTTTACGAACTTATTCCGTTCCGGAAGTCTGTTCTTAAACCGAGGTGCGCTTTCCCTAATGAGGCCTCCCACTGGTGGTGCCCTTCCACT
Organism: Podarcis raffonei; assembly: GCF_027172205.1. NCBI lineage: Eukaryota > Metazoa > Chordata > Lepidosauria > Squamata > Lacertidae > Podarcis > Podarcis raffonei. The sequence goes on from NC_070610.1 coordinate 34,545,183, forward strand.
GTTCGGATTCCCTTCTTAGGCTGAGGTAAAGTTCGCAAACCGGGACACTACTTCCGGTTTTGCGGAGTTCATAAACCGAATCGTTCATAAACAGGACTGTTCTTAAACCGAGGTACCACTGTAGCTGCAGTTTCCTTTTCCTGGAGCTAAGCTTCGTTTAAAAGATCACCTACGTTTATCATGCTGGAATACTACAATGTGCATTTTCAACTAGGTGGCAAATAGATTTATTCCTGTTTTCCCTCTGCCTGCCTATAACCTTCCCATGCTACAAAAGGAAGGGCCCCCATAGTCAAGGAAGGCAATGTGAAAAGTCCTCTTCCCAGCATTTGGTCTCTGGTCAACTGCCTTGGTCACAAATGTACTGCTGATAGTCCTGCTTGATTTCCAAGAATGCTGTTTTACTTCCTTTTTGAGCAGTATTTCCAGTCAACTGGACAATTGCCTTGATTCTAGCTACTTAATTAATTTTCCATTGTGAGGCTTGCTAAATTCTAGGTACTGATCAAGAGCTGGATTAACTACTCTTACTGTTAACATCCAGATTGCGTTTATTGGTAGTATGCAAGGAGGCAGGTTTAAGAGGCAATGTGATGCTGTGGAAAAAGAACAGGGTTGCAATTCTAAGCACATTAAGGACTCATCCAGATTTCCTTTTGTGTTGTGCTTTCCAGGCACAAATCTATCTCCAAGTATTTTTCTTTAGTCCCACAACTTTCTGCAGGAAACCCCATTGTTTATCACTGAATCAGAACAAATAACAATTGGGTTTTCTTCTTGTAGGGTGACTTTGGGCCAGTCATCTTTTCTCAGCCTAACTTACCTCTGAGAATTGTTATGAGGAAAAATAGCATGTGCACCATCCTTTGAGGGAAGGTGGAATACATATGTAAGACATAATAATATACAGCAGGTTTGGAATGCGTCCTGATCTCAAGTTCTACTCCCCCACCCTAAAAAACCCCACATTTCCTTCACACTTTAAAATTATTTTCCTAGGCTTTCCCTGGAAGTTTGCTTTTCTTACCGAAGGAATTAATTAGAATTTTAGTTTTTCTCGATGCATTTTCCACAATCAGTTTATCTAGGCTATGAATTCCAAACAACACAGAAGGAAAATGCCTTCGTTATCCTAATATGGTCCGCTTCAAGCTTTGTTATTCTCTTACAATTGATGGAGAACTGCTTTAGATGGATCTGATTCTAAACTAGATAGTTATTATTTTCATAACTGATCTTTCTTCCTACTTATTCATTTACAAACGGGAGCTGAGCAATCATAATTCCTCCAGCTTCCTTTGGGATCCAGTGCATATTTTTGTGCTGACTTTGTAATTCACAAAATGTCATTGTTTTTTTAAGGCAACCACTGCGATATCAATCAAGGCAAACACAATTGAACTGCCTATAACGAATTAGGCGCAGACAATTGAGTAATTGGAGTGATTAAAATGGCTGTCGACTTGATAGTTATCCTTCATGACTTGCTGATATTTTTAGTTAGTGTTTGATTACAGGCTCCTTCACGGCTCCCTAGAAAAGCATCAATGTGTTATCTTAATGGGAGTTCCTAGCTATCTATATATTTAAAGGTATTGATAATCAATGCTTGCTTAATTGAGGCTTCAGAAAAAAAATGCTTCTATAAATAAGCACTGGCTAAAACAATGCTAAATCAGTCTTTGAAGTCTAGCTGAAGTCAATAGTAAAGGGCACTACTGTCCTGCCCACTTCTTGAAGTGGAAAGGAGAAGGGCAAAAGCACTCTGGATTCAGGAATTCTCTAGCATAGCCCTCCCCTCCAGCCTGCTGCTATCCAGATGTTTGATGGGAGCCATAGTCCAACAACATCTAGAGGGCATTAGGTTGGAGAAGGTTGCTCTGGCATTTGTGGCACTAGCTGTGGTTCTTTGTGCAACAGTTGCTTTTCCGCCTGTGTTGACCTTTCTCGTCTGCAACAAACACCTGTGGTTATTTGTGGGAACTGCCCAATCAAATGTAGATTGTACACAGAAAGTTGGGAAAGAGCCACAGCCAATGAGCATTGGAATCTCCCCCCCCCCGAATGTGAGGTGACCCAATTATTCAAGAGTGAGCAGCAATTGGATTACAAGCTTTTAAGCTGTGCATACCTGCCGTAGATTCTGATATTGGCATTATTGTCCTCTGTTCCATTGCTGATGTTTTTATTGTTTTGCATTTATATATTTATTTGCCATTTTATGCATTTTAGGGAATTGTAAACATAGTGTGGAAGGAGGATGCAAGCAAATTGATTATTAATATATTATGAACACTTTGTAAGGAACACAATGTGCTTGGAGCGAAGAAATGAGTTTCAGTCTTTTGCTATCAGACGGCCTAATGTAAATATGCCTGCATATTTGTCGGCTGGATAGATTGCCAGGGATCACCATTGTATGTATTTAAGACACACATGTTGGTTGGCCACCTGGGAGTTTCAGCACCCAACATGCAGGGCAGAAGTGCCTGCTGAGCAAAATTGTCTCAAGAATAGAGAGAAGGCAAATGAGGTATGCGAGAATAGGAGTGTCAATGAAATCTTGTATAACCGTGGTAAAAAGTTCTGAATCTGAACTGTTATCACATCGCTCTGGAAAATATTCAAGCTGAAAAGAATAAATACACTAATTTTAGAGAGGTATTTATTAATTCAGAGCAAATCTTGCATAATGTTCTGAAATGTTTTTACTCATTTCCCCATTGTCTTAATACATTGAAGTATAAAACAAAAACAAGAGGGGCAGAGTTTTTATTCCAAGTCAGGATGTTCGGTAAACATCTAATACAGGCATGTGCTCTTGCTTAATCCTTTAAGCCTGTCATTAAAATGTTATTTTGAGGCAACCATTCATCATTGATCAGTGTTTCTACATCCGTTATTTGTACTACAACTAAGCCGGCTCATCAGCCAGCCCCAGTTGGGTATGCTTTCGTGTTTTGCATCAAAAGGTCTGTGTAACTGGATATGAAACATTCAAATGCCTTTAACATATATAGTGATGAAAAATAAGGTGTCCCCCCGCAATATTATAAAATGGCATTGTCTCCTGAGGCAGATGCATACTAACATTTTCATTTTTTAAAAAATGTACTTGACTGATTCTGACTTGAAGTGGACCAATTTGCTTTCCTTAAGGGCATCAATCCAGGGGAAGAAGTGAAGCAACCTAGAGAGAACTGATTTAGGGGACAATACTGTAGAAATGTATCAGAACGGAAGGGCTTGTCCACACTGGAGTTTACTGTGTGTTTGCAGCTGTTTGTGTTTCCATTTAATTTCTGTCGTCTTCATGATGTTAAACAACACCAACCTCCCACCGAAACTCAAATATTCAGGTATACCCAATAGGGGGATAGTCCAATAAGTTTGGTGAAATTGGGCTCCAAACCAACTTATTCAGGGTCATGGTCAATTTGTTTCAGTATTTCTTACTAGGTGGATCAATTGCCACTTCCTGCTACTTCCCTTTCCATGCCCACTATTTCCTTAGTGCTTTCATTTCTTTTCCAGCTGTGCTCCTAACTAGCATGCTCCTGAACAGAGGAGCATAGCATTATACGTGTACATATTTCTTTTGATCCCTCAGATTTGCAGAAAACTGGAAAACTGCACAAGCAAGCCACATAAATAATTTTGTGCAGAGAATTTGCAGTTGCCTGACGGTGCTTTTGCGCACTTCCTAGATGGGGAGAATTTTTTTTAAATTGCAAGCGTGTGCAGCTGTCTGCTAGCATGCCCTGTTAGGACTTGATCAGCATAATAAAATCAACTAATTAGAAGTTGTGGACAAACAGAAAAGGGAAACCTGTTGGTATGAAAGGGAAAGATCAACATTGCACCTCATAAACAAAGTCAGATTCAAATTGCTACTCCAATCTCATTTGACTGGTGGGAAATGGATCAACAGCTACATAATGCTCAAATGTGGACAAGCCCTAAGTCCCATTGAGGACTTACTTCTAAGCAGGCATGCATAGGATCGTGCTGTTAAGTCTTGGTTTCAATGTCTGAAGCTTCTTTATACTGAGGCAGACTGATGTCCCTCTTGTTCAGTGCTGCCTATTCAAGCTGCTGGTGGTTTTCCAGAGGAGATATTCCCTAACTCTTCTCCCTGGGATTATTTCTAATGGGAGATTCCAGCGATTGAACCTGCGACTTTTGGCAATATATAAGGCACATGCTTTCCCACTGAACTGTAGCCTCGTCCTATTTCCATGCTGATGTTTTTGATACATGTTTTTGACCAAAACCACCTCACTGGCCAAATGGCGAGGCTCAGAGGCCTGAAGTAGGCCCACAGACCAAAGCATGGAGGCCTCGTTTGGTGAGGTCATACTTACTGGTGGTTGCCCATGTGTGTGGGTGAGATCACTTCAATTAGTCACATAGAGACTAATTAGGAATCATTGCATGTGCAAAGCTTTCAGACTGAACCCTTTCACCTTAATTTGACGAAGAGTTATTGATTTATTTTGTTTTGCGGTTTTTGTGGAAAGCAAAGTAAAACCTCCAGGAGGGCTTGATTTCCAATTATATGATAAGATTGTATTTTATCTTAAACTGTAACTGTGCAGTCATTTTCCTTTCTCAAAGAAGCCTGCTGCATGTATGGCTACTGGCATTTCCCCTCATATTATTAATGGACTAAACACAAAAGCTTTCTAGGACAAATAATTCACGTTTCAAGGAGTTAAACTCTAGGAAATGTATTATTTTCATCAGCTCATGTGGTCTTGGCTGCCTGGTTTTCTATGCCATTTAGAAAGTTGCAATTATCACCACCTACATTTAATAAAGGTTTCAGTCTCGGTTACAGAACACTGAATCTGGGTATATACCAATATTCCTGAAAGCAATTGGAAGAAACTTCGTCTTTAGTGTTGTAGTGGCAATAGTCTATCCAGCAGCAATGATACACAGACATAAGGGGATAACGGGTGACCCTGCTGAGGCTTAATTGCTAACCCCCAGGCACTTTTGCTTGGGTGCTGTTGGATATAAGTGAACTTGAGTTATTGTTTTTAATAACACTGAATCACACTTCCCAGTAAAGTTATTGTTTCATATTTATTATACGGAACCATTCAGAGAAATCAGAGGTCCAAAAATATAAAAATTTCCACTCATTGGAGAAAAATTCAGATTTTAAAAATAAATAAATGAAAAAACACACATCTTGGTTCTAAGGAAGTAACATTATGAAGGCTAGAGTGGATGAGTATTGCTCTGCCAAGTGCTCCCGTAACACTTTTAGGGTCTGCTCATGATGGTCGTTCTTATTTTTCCTATGACACTAATTGCTGTCTAATCAATTTTCTTCAGACTTTGCTTTTCATTCAGCTAATGTCCCCTAAAGACCCACCAATACAAAATTGCACCTGTGCATACAGCAGTGGGTTGCCACTTGAAACACATCTGTGATAAAGACACCCACACCTAGGAAGGCAGCTCTCTGCATGAGACCTACCAGTGATGTCAAACATACCCACGGCTATTTTGCACCTATGTGAACCTGAGCTCATTGTATCATCAGGAGTAAAAGTGCAATCTGCTTAGCCGCTTGTTGCACACTCTGCCTTCATTTCAATAGGACTCATATGTGCAAGATCCCTTGAAATGAATGGATAATGCCAATTAGCAGTAGAATTTGGGGGGCAGGGATTGCATCCTAACTTGATAAACATACACTATTTGGCCTAGTTCCAATATATAGCACTAAACAATGGCTTAGTTTAATGTGCCTGAGCCTTGCGCTTGTGTGTGGTTGCCATCATATCGTCTTCCCTTGAATGGCTGTGAGGCTAGCAGAAGTTTTTGATTGGTTTCAATTAGCCATATTTAGTGTTATGTCCAAACTGTAAACTGAGGTTAATTTAATTTTGATTTGTAAAAACAAAATCAATTAACTTTTTTTGTATTATCTGCTTCAGTTAAGTTGATTCTGTGTACAGAGACAAATGCTAATCCAAAGAATTTGAGAAAGACTTCAAGAAAGTGGATATTACTTTTACTGTTAATGCAGAAAACATGGATGTTCCCAATAGCTGGAGATCATAATGTAGTAGTGAAATATGTAACTTTGATACTGCTGTCTCAACATGGAGGTTTAGAAGCACCTGGGATGTCTGGGCTTGTCTCTGGGCAAACATTTCTGGTGTGCTAGTAGGAGGGTTCAGACATAATGTTAAACCATGTTTTAGCCTTCCTAGGATAACCCAACCGGAGGCTTGGGCTTGCAAGTACCACCTCTCTTCTCCTCCAACATGGACATGATGATGAGATAAGAAGCCCCTTTGTTTTTGATTAATCACAGTTTAGCATTATGTTTGCATTCTAAACTGTGGTTAATTTTAACTATGGTTTGTTGAAACAAGCCAGCTTCTTAAACTGTCATCTGAGGCCTAAACAAACCATAATTAAGATGAACATGGCAAAGCTAGATGGCATGGCAAACCATGATTAAAAAGGAATATAAAGCTTCTGAAAACCACCTCATGGTTTTGCTGGATGAAGAGGGGGGAAATGCATGAATCGGACTTAGTTTTTTAACTGTCATAATCTAACACTAAACTGTAGTTTGGTCTTCCATGCAAACCAGTCCATTTGCTGTTCTTTCTAAGTTATCATTCTATAGCTTGCATACTGTAAAGGGCTGCAATACAAAATCACAAAATTTAGTTATTTCACAAATGTTTGGAAGAAGGTTGACTACGAAACATGACGATTTATACCATCTGCTAAAGTTCTACCATACTTTGATATAGATGCAATGTACAATTCATATAACACCACCAGCCCGTCCCCCCAAAAGATCAGTAATCCAGAAAAGGATTTCATGGCACAGATCCAAGAAAGCATGTGTGGGAGATTTGGACTCACATTTCTTGAACAGTAGTACACTAAGCTGCGTGGAAAACCTCTTTTGAAATGAAGATTTCAAAAGCAATTTGTGATGTGCACAGGGGCTCCTATTCAGAAGAAAGGTTCAAAAATCCCATTGGGCATTTGAATTAGTTTGGGTCCATTTAACGTAGCTGTTTGTATCCCAGTCTATGTGCTTGTCTGCACAATCCTATGCATATCTACAGCATCAATGGGACTTTCTTCCAGGGTAGGGCAAATAAATTATTATTACTATTATTATACTGTAGCATTGCAGCCTTAATCTTTGGATATTAGTGAGATTTAGGAACATTAAACTATTACAGCCATTACTTATGTAGAAACATGGCTGTATCCAAAGTGCCACGACAAGCTTCCAGACTCCCTATTTTGGGGTGGGATTCAGTCCCATCCCAACAAATTCAGGCTGTGCAATTTGAAGTTCTCGTAAAACAAATCCACTTAAAAGATCAGGCATTTTCCTGATAACAAAAGTGACATGAAAATGCACTGAAAAGTGTGGCACAACACTTGCTTTGATGCAGCACCATCTAGCCTCCCCACAAACAAATCAGGATGTATGCTAATTAAATAGCCAATATCCTCCAATCTCTCCACAAACAAATCAGGCTGAACGCTAATTAAACAGGTTGTCTGGGAGCAACCGTATAGCCATGATTCATGGAAAAGAAAATGGCTGCTAGTGTTCCATAAATGCTTGTTTTTGACCTTGGCATGGTAATTCATGCAGTACAATCACAGGGGGGTTTCATAGTAGTTCTCAAGCTTCTTTTTGGACAATAGGTTGGCCAAGCCGTCTTTGGATTTAGGATCACTTTTCTCATGCAGTACTCAAGTGTGAGGTATAAAAGCAGCCCTTCAATAAGCAGAAGGCATATTCCACACACAGAAGAGCACTGATGTTCTTCCTTGGGAAGACTTCATAGAACTAATGCTTGGTGTACATGATGAGCCTACCGTAGAAACCAGCAGTCATAAATTTCTTGGTAAACACACCCAAGCCATACATTTAAAGCATGTGGCTTTCCCAAAGAATCCTGAGAACTGTAGTTTGTTACGGGTGTTGAAAATTGTAGCTGTGATGGGTAAACCACAGTTCCCAGGATTATTATTATTTGTGTGGATGGGGAGTCATATGCTTTTAAATGCATGGTGTGGATATTACCCAACATCACTATTGGTAGTTTCAGCTATCACCCTTATTAATACAGTGGTGCCTCGCAAGACGAAAATAATCCGTTCCGCGAGTCTCTTCGTCTAGCGGTTTTTTCGTCTTATGAAGCAACCCTATTAGCGGATTAGCGCTATTAGCGGTTTAGCGGCTTAGCGGCTATTAAAGGCTTAGCAGCTTAGCGGCTAAAAGGCTATTAGCGGCTTAGAAAAAGGGGGGGGAAGCAAAAAAAATTGCAAGACTCACAAGACGTTTTCGTCTTGCGAAGCGCATCGAAAAACGGAAAAGCCTTTCGTCTAGCGGGTTTTTCGTCTTGCAAGGCATTCATCTTGCGGGGCACCACTGTATAGTCCACCTTTTTGACAGTTCCGTTTGCCACCCAGTTAAGCCAGAGTAATTGGATTTCACATGGCTTTACTCCCCACAAAGTAAATGGGACCATACTATGTAATGTTCAAACACTTTAGCCTAACTTGGGCAAGAGGAGAATGTCCCCCAGTTTGAAGCATTTGTAATTCTTTCTTGATGGGTATGGGCCTGGATAACTCAGTTGGTTAGAGCATGGTGCTGATAATGCCAAGGTAGCAGGTTTGTTCCCGATATGGGACAGCTGCGCATTCCTGCATTGCAGGGGGTTGGACTAGATGATCCTCAGGGTCCCTTCCAACTCTATGATTCTATCCAGGTGTTGTGCTTATTGTACAAGCAGAAGTAAAACATACCCTAGTGGGCAGCCACTAGGCAGGCAAGGTTTTCTTACCTCTTACTGCTTGCTGGGCCTACATTACTCTACAGATACAGCAGGGTTACTGTGCCAGCAGAAATTTCTCATTTCTCCTTAAATAGGTACTTAAGCGGGACATCATGAAGTGTGCAAGCAAAAGAACTGCATACCCCACCGTGCTCTGTGACAGGTTGTCCCCTAAACCTGGCTACTCACAGTAAACAGGTGTGCATTATTTCTCCTGTTTATTAGACCTCAGGTGCTGATGATAAGACTGCCAGTAAATGGAAAGCAACCTGGTTGGTGCTTATTGCAAGGGATATCTGTCCACTGTATAATAGACTAATAACACCATCTTCATTTCACTGAGCTAGTATACAACCGTTGTTAAGGTGTCAACTTGTCAGAGAAATCAATGGCAATTTTATCAGTCCCTATCTATTTTAAGAGAAGCCATTTTTATCCCCAAGAACAATTCTGAAGAGTAAACACTCATTTCTTTAAGAGCGTTTCATCTATACTCGGAGCATTGATGTGTGAATTGCAATTCACTATTCAGGCATCCAAGCATGACACTTGATATCAGTGCTGAACAGAGTGTGTTTTAACACACTATTCCAGCTTTTCTACAATCAAATCTTCACTAATAAGAATGGAGACCTTGTTACCATGTCATGACCTGTGGAGCGAGATAGCTACCTTTGCCATGTCAATACCTTGCACAGATGAAAGAGCTGCTAATATTGCCTAACTGAAAATATTTCTAGTACTTTCTTTATTTTGTTTTCAGGATAGGGTCTTTGCAACAAAAGGAAATTTCCATTTCTTATGCGGTTCACAGCTTCAAGTTTGGGCTGGTAAGGGGCTGCATTTGGGTTACATTAGGACTTCAACAGTAATCAGGTTGGATGCCACACATCATGTTGACATGACAAAGCACATTTGAGGAGCCGATAGAAATATACGAAATAAATGTTATAATGCTGCGCCAGTACCAGGACACCATTAATGGTAGCAGTATCCAGCATTTGTCATTAAAAAATGGCAGAGACAACGTTCTATGGAAAATTATTCTTTGCAGAATTCAGAAGAGTGGCTGTGGTCCAACATGGCTCATGCTAAGATGACTGAAGTCCACTGACCTCAGTAGCCCTAAAGCAAGTCAAACACTGTGGTGGATTTGTGCTGTGTGCCAGTGTGTGCAGTGGTTAAACTCAATTATTGTAAAGTGAATACAGATGAGCGATTACGCATATTTTGTTTCCAAGTACAACAGTTCATTAGTATTTCAGATGACATATTTCTTTCTTTTTACGGCTTTGATCCTCCCCCCCCCGCCTAAACTCTGCCTAGTTTGTACTATCTTTCAGCCTAGTTTGTACTGTCCGATACTGGGTGTGCATGTTTTGCTTTCATTACAATTTATCTTTGAGAAGGAGAATTACTGCATCAAGCCAGGTATTTGACTAGATGACCTGCAAGGCCCTTTTCAACTTTTTGATTCTATCGGTGTCAAAACAACTTTCAGAAATATCTCTATAGCCACTAGCACCTTAGAGATCAACTAAGTTTGCTTTGGGTAATTTTTGTACTGGACAATTTTTTTTGTTTTTTATTTTGACTGCGTCAGACCAACACGGCTACCATACCCAGAACAAACTTAGTTGGTTTCTAAGGTGCTACTGGACAATTTTTTAAATTTTATTTATTTCGACTGTGTCAGACCAACACGGCTACCTACCTGAATCTATAGCCACTGTTTGAGATATTTCTATTCACTGTTGGGAGTTTTCACTGTTGGGGGTTTCTATGTTGCTTTGAAAAACTGGTTCTCTTTTGATGTCCTTCAGTACGGCTTACCGCAATTTAATGTCACAATTGGCTAAGATTTATGCAGGGTTTATCAATATTGCACACAATCCTGCTTCACTCCCAGTCACTTAAGCACCCTGCATGCAGGATTGCTCCCTGACTTGATAAATATATCTCATGACGATTTGAAATAGAGCTATATGAAATAATCTATCTCACTTTAACATGGGACATTTTGATATTCTAGCATATGCATCTGAATGCTATAGATAACATAGGCCCACTTAGCATGACCTAGAATCTATGCCTTCTCCCTGGTCACCTCCTGCTCACAGAAAAGTAGTTGTCCAGTTCATTTGCCACAAGCAGAATCTAGCTATTGCAAACCTTTTCTGTGTGGGTTGGAATCATAGTGTACAAAACTGTATGTCCTGTTGATGGCAGATGAATCAGATTAGCAGCTAGGGGTAGAGAAGGAAGAAGGCAAGCATTGTGAACAGATGGGCTTGCATGTACCAATCCCTGCAATCTGGAAATTCATCCATTCTACACTGCATGCATAAATTTGACCAGCACTGCTGCTCTGCAGATAAAGCCATTGCCATACATGTAGACGACTAAGGTACAAACATTCCACCTTAATACATTGCCAAACTAAGGAACATAAATAGATGTTCAGAACAAATTTGACACATGATATAAATGAAAGTGGTATTTTACTCCACTTATGTCAAATAATGAAAACTGAAATATTTGCATCCTTGGTTCCTTTAACATTCAGTTTTGGAATTTAAGTACAACTGAAAGATGGCTGCCCTCCTCTTAATATTAGGAACCTGAAAGTTGACTGCTCCTTCATCTCTGTCAAGGAAGGAGAATGGTATAGCAAAACAAATTTTAAGCTGCTTTTTCTCACATGATAAAATATGAAGGCTTTAGGTGAAGATTTGAAACAAAGAACAAGACAATTCTAACTTGAATTGGAGTAACTAAAAGCTGAAATTACTTTTCAGATGCACAGTTTGGTTTGATAACTACCATTTTCCACTTCCAGCTTCTCATTTTGCCTGAATCTTAAGGCGGCAGCTTCCAATGTGCATTTACTGTGCTATAATCCATACTTTCTATATAAGCATCAAAGGTAACATCTCTTGTTAACATCATACATAAAGAAAACGGGCACCCACAATAGAGAAAACTACATGGCGTAACTTCTCCGTATCCAGATTGCAGATTTGAATGCTCACCCATATTTGCCAGCCAAGAGCCAGGGCGAACAATCAGCAAAATCATGTGATGTAACTCTTCAGTATCATTTGACATTGCATATATGAATGCTCACCTATATAAAATTCTCCCCACACATGGGGTGGGGTGGGGGGACACAATAACATCAAGTTTAGGTGTTAGTTGTTCTCACATGTTAACTTTACACAGGTAGTTATATTTAAATATATATATATATACAGTGGTACCTCGGGTTAAGTACTTAATTCGTTCCGGAGGTCTGTTCTTAACCTGAAACTGTTCTTAACTGAAGCACCACATTAGCTAATGGGGCCTCCTGCTGCTGCCGCGCGCCGCCGGAGCACAATTTCTGTTCTCATCTTGAAGCAAAGTTCTTAACCTGAAGCACTATTTCTGGGTTAGCGGAGTATGTAACCTGAATTGTATGTAACCTGAAACGTATGTAACCCGAGGCACCACTGTATGGGGAAACATTGATGCATAATGATCCCCACCTGTGGGCTGCACTGGTGTCCAGCAATGAGCGCAGCATCTGATTCTGCTGATTGTGAAATTTGGTTCTCAAAAGCAGGTTGCTTTAAGCGGTTCCCCCAAAAAGATTGGAAACATGTTCTTAGGATGTTCACAGTGTGCAGCTACAGAAAAGGCGCTTAACTAAATCATAACATGATTCAGTTAAGCGCCTGCAATGGCATTAACTGAAACAGTTGGCAGTTGCCTACAGTTTCAGCTGCTATTCTACATAATGCCCAACTACTTTAATAGAAACTCCACAACTGCCTATAGCCTTCTATAGTCATTCCTGCAGCACTGAGTTAATACTGGTAGAATCTGACAACCTTTAGCTCCAGGGAGTGTATTTGGCCACAAACCTGCCTTGTCAGACTCATTATGCTTCTTCTCTTGGTGATTGTATTGATCTAAATCCACTTATGCATCTTTTAATAAAAAGTGCCAGGAAAGAAATGCAGTGGTTCCAAGCAGAAATCCTTTCTGAAAACCTTCCATTGTGTTGCTATTATAAATAACATATCTACTTTTTAAAGATGAAGGAGGATGTGGTCACTTTTGGCTCATCCCATCAATGGTGACTTGATAAGTATGAATGATTGCAGATGATTCTTCAGCAACACCATGTAAAATGGATGGAAATTTTATTTAATTGCTGTGATGGAAATTATTCTTTCTTCAACTGCAGAAGAGAAATGGTCATTTGACACCTTACAGTCATTTTCATGCTTCATTCAAAATGCAACTCTAAAATTACTCTCTTACATTGCTTTTCAGCCATTCCCATTTCAACAGTGAAAGGAACGTAATAGGGAGGTTCTTAACATTATCTGTCATAACACCTTATTTAAATAACCCTCTTAAACCTGACTTCCACCAAGGGAAAGGAATGGCACTAGAACATCCATCTTGTTTTACAGTTCTGAGACACTGATGGTATCCAACGATGTTTCTAGTTCTCTATTGGTGGCATCTCAAGATTCCCACATAGCACTCATGCACTCCATAGTATCCCCCCATAAGTAACAGCAACTATTCATAGCTACTCACTATAGTAGGGTTTGACCTGAGAAACTCTAAAACTCTGTTTAACTTTATTAACATGGAGTGTTTGGAAACATTTTTTTAAAATAAAGTTTTCCCTTGACCAGCAAGGGAAATTGTCAGCCAGGAGGCCTCCAGCAGCAGCTGGTGAGGTTCTCAGCCAAGTTCTTCAGATATTGTCCACCCGCAATGACAGCTCGTTGGCTTCTGCCCTGGCATTTACTTAATCTTCAGAACAGATTTCCTGGCACTAGGAAACTTAATTTCTGACTCCTTTGACCCAGATGCTGGCCAAAATCTTGTTTGCAATCTGTACAGAGCAGTCTGTTTTTTTCTCCCTAAGAGCTGGTTTTTTTGCTGTTAAATTTCTCTAAAACAGTCATATTAATATGCTCAAAAATCCACTGTTGAGTTTCAGATAAAGGATCACATCTGTTCATGAAAATCTTCTTCTCTGCCGGATTGCAATCAATGCAGCTGCTGCTCACCGGATGGAACAAAGTTTTGTCCTGTGGGGATGAGAACAAAAACGCATTAAGAAGCAAATGCCAGCTGATTAAAAATGGCCATGTTTTGGGGAACAGAGGTTTTATAAAAGTCAAGCCAAGCTTCTTTAAGATTTGGACAGCTCTTCTGCCCAGAATAAAACAGAGCGATGGTGTAGAATGCTTCCAGACTATTTCCAGCGTATTGTATGTAGGTGGCTGTCTAGAGTAAAATATTTAACAGTTATGAATGAAGGCACTGATATTAAAGACAAGCCTGGGTGACTTGCAGAGGATCTGCTCCCTCATTTCCCACAACTGCAACTCTGTGCCAACATGCTTGATCACTGAGCTTTACTCCTGCACCACTTCACCAACACCACCGTGGAAGGGAAGTAGTGCAGTGGTAGAGCACCTGATTTCCATACAAAAGGCCCCATGTTCAATCCTTCGCATCTCCAGGAAGGGCTAGGATGGTCTGAAATCACAGAGAGATGCAGACAATCAGTGTAGAAAATGCTCAGCTAGATGGACCATTCGTCTGACTTAGTGCAAGGTGGGTTTTCAGATGCACTGTTTGGTTTGATAGCTACTATTTTCCACTTCCACCTTCTCATTTTGCCTCATTTAGATTATTCTTCCAGCATCTAGAGATGCAATCTTGGCAGAGGTTGTGTCTGTAGGCTAGCATCATGGGATCTGCAAAGTAGCCCAAGCTATCAGGGCAAGTAGCTTCATTCCGAAGCCCCTTATTGGTGCTCTCAGCCCTAGCTTCACTATTGCAGTGCAACACAAAGGGAACTAATTTCTTTTTTCCTGCGCTATGAAGCAGCCCCAATTGGAAGAGAGCTCAAAAGGCCTGTATCTCCACCCCCCAAAGCCCGGCAAAAGCAGTGATTCTAATTTGGCAGAGGGTAGCAAAGGGGCTTCTGTTCAAGCGCCCAAACCAGAGCAACTCTAACTACCAGCAAGGGGGGAAAGGTGAAGCAGCAGGCAATGAAATCAAAATCCCTGCTACAAAAAGAAGCAGGTATGAACATTCTGTTTGCGATGTTTGATCTGTGGTGGCTCTTTTGACCCAGTGAGCCACCAGCTCCAATATTTGTTGCATTGGTCATCAAAGACCTGTTGCTGTGAACTGGGGATTTACTTTGCTGTTCTGCAATAAATTACTAAAGAGCAGTCTTTTCCATGTTGTCTTACATAAGATGCTCAACCCCACTGTTTTTCTGCTCAGGAAATTAAGCAGTGTTGCATTCTTCACAGAACACCCAATTAATTTCACCGAAATCGTGCAACTGACTCTACATGTCCTAAACAAGGTTTAGATTCGCCCATTATGCATCATTTATTTGATTTCTAAACTAGTTTGGAAAGCACGAGGATGACGGCAAGTAAACAAAGAAGAGGATGTGAGTCAAGGGTCCACTGGGGACAGGAACCCTGGTCTGTTGTGGTGTTATCCTGAATCCTGTCCAGTAAACCATGCCCTATTTATTAAGAATAGCTTGTGCATTTAAAAACTTTTCTTCCCAATGTATTCTGAGAATTTTCTTGTTTTTCTTATGAAGTTCCTTTTTTTAGGTTGCTGGTCTGATCCAACAAGATCTCATGTTGGCATTGTTCTAATCACCATTCCTCAAGGTCAGAATCAATTGTGCATTCAATTTTGTTTTTTTAAAAAAATAGTTTTTAAAAGATTTTATTGTATTACAAAACAGACGAATAAGCAAAGAATAGTACAACTGGGGGGAAAGAGAGGGGAGAGAGGGAGGAAGATGGGGTGTGTTGTTCTTTAATTCTGTTGCATAGTGTTAGTTTAGGGGTTTGTGTCAGCATCATGTTGATAGGCTCTCTCTCTCTCTCTCTCTCTCTCTCTCTCTCTCTCTGTGTGTGTGTGTGTGTGTGTGTGTGTAGACATTGTGAGATGTTAGGGGTCCAAAGCTTGGTTGATTGTGTTCAGGTGGTTACATTGTGGTGTTGGGGTTGGGTTGTTGGGTCAGGTTGTTGTGTTGATTTGTATGTTGTTGGTGGGGTTAGGTCACTGTCGTGTTGTGCTTTGTATGTGATAAAGGGGAATCACACTGAGGTTAGCTTGTCCCTGTGCTAATTTGAGTTGGTTGGTTAACTTTTCTAGTAGGGCTTATCCCCATACATTTTGGTACCCAGTGGTCTGTGTTCACTTTTTGGACGCCACATGCTTCAGCCACTACTGTAGTCACAGAAGGTGCAATACCCCCATTTCCAACTCATTCCCTTGTTTCGTCTAAAACAGACATTTAAAAATATGGTTCCTCAGACGCATGCCAGTAGGTGGCATCCTCAAGGGCCTGTTGCTATTGGCATCACTGCCCTTCCCCAGTATTCTGATGAGCCCAGTTGGCAGCCATTGTAACTGTGACAGGAACTGAGGACCACTGTCCTATGTGGCAAGATGTGTCACTACAGCTTCTCAGAGAAGAATCTTTAGAATGGATTCAGCCCAGGCTAGCCTTGGCTCTTTCTGAGCAGGAAGGAGTATAAAAGGACTTCCTGTCTCAGTAGTGCTTTGAGCTCTAGCATGTGTTGTGTTTCTGGTATTGCTGTTAAGTTTTGATGCTTAGCTTGTACTATCAGCCCTATCTTCTGGCTTGACCTTGAATTAGATTGCTTTTTTTGCCTGATTCCCATTTACTGGTTCCTGATTTACTGCCTGTGGCCCTCAACCCAGCCTGGACTATGCCCAAGGTTGAAAAGCTTTTGTTAAGCCCACTCACTTGTTTCCACTTACTAATTTGGGAATGCTTTGCTTCGAGGGAATGGCTGGCTGGCATCTTGACAAGGAACACCTTGGAGGTGAGGATCTATGACAGGCATAGGCAAACTCGGCCCTCCAGATGTTTTGGGACTACAACTCCCATCATCCCTAGCTAACAGGTCAGGGATGATGGGAGTTGTAGTCCCAAAACATCTGGAGGGCCGAGTTTGCCTCTGCCTGATCTATGACAACATTTTAGGCTTCCCACGGGCAGTTGGTTAGTCACTGTGGGAGCAAGATGCTGGACTAGGTAGGCTATTGCCCTGATACAGGAGGGCCTTCTTACATTCTTTTCTTTTTTTAAAAAAGTTCCATGTGTTTAAACTAGTATCACCAACAGACTTTTGAAATAGCCATTCTCAGTCATTAAGAAATAATCTGAACCAAAAAGGAACCTGTGTATGTGTGTTTTATACTAGTGAGTGCTTTTTTCAGGAAATTATTTTAAAATAAATCCCGGCCGTTACAAGTTGCTTGCTTTTGACAATCTGTCTCCACTTGTTAGCAGAAGTTCGGCTGACTTCATCAGAAGCAGAACCAGGCCTATTAAGATGAGCAGCACACTGCAGCCAATGCACTTGGGGAATGAAAACCAAGAAGAGACTGCAAACATTTCCTCTTGGTAAGTTTCAGTTACTTCTGGGAAGGGCAAAAGCTCTTTCTCCCCTTTCTTTTTGCAGTGAAGGCATATTATTTCAGAGTGACACCCTTTCCATAAGATAATGGACTTGCAGGCAGGCCTGGGCAGTTCAGGTAATTGGTAATGAGACAAGGTTCCTTTCCTTGCTTCTAGGTCATTGCTTTAACTATGGCCAAGGTCAGTAGTCAATGAGAGTCATTATCATCTGACGGCTGCAGTCATTTCTGTGAAATGAGTTGGTAGTCTCAGCATAGGCCCAATAAGACCAAATGTCCACATGATAAAACACACCATTAGAACTGATATTCACACTGTGAGCTTTTCAGCAGCAAAGTCAAGGTGCGATCCACCAGGCCCTGCTGCTATGCTTCCTTCTCCATTTGTTACCAAAGAGCTTGATTTAATGGGGATAAAGATGGAGGACATGTGGTTGCAGTGCTTGATGCGATTGCAGTTTAAGAGTCTTTTGTGCCAGGTCTGAATTGCTAGTAGATGTCGCCTCTGCAGCTCTCTCAGGAGTAGCATAAAGTCCAATAGCCCCGATAAACGAATGAATGCCTGAATTCCAACTCTTACGTCTCTCCCACAACTTGTTGCTGCATTCAAAGCAGAACTACATTAGATACGAAATCATGTGGAAAGAATATGTCATGGGCCATCCTATGGAAAATCATATTAAAGACATATGTCTCAGTCTCTTGGCATAGGCCCCAGTTGTGAGATAAAAATCCAAGGCTGCATGTTCAGTGATCCTTGCTTCACTGGTTCTGCACATAATCCTAAAATATATTTGGTGTGGTAAGATTTGAGGGCACTGAGGATGTGTTTGGGGGTAGTGTAAGGACTGAATCTAACGTAGCTTCTGCCTCTCTCTCAATGGGTTATTAGGATTGGCAAGACTGAGAACATTGTTCATCTTTGATGAGCAGCTGTATGAAGATCTTCATGTGCACACAGCCTGCTGTGTGGGATGACTGGTGCCATTAACTAAAATGATGTAAACAGACCATGTCTGAAAAGAATGACATTTTGAACTGCAAACTCTTCCAAAGACATCAGGTAGGATCTAAATTTAGTTTGTATTTTAAAAATCTAAATATGTGATTAATGAATAAATCCAGTGATTTGGAACAGTGATGATAATGATAATGATTAATTTATTAGCTTTATTAATCACCTTAGATGAGTCACCTCAAGGCAAGGTACAATATAAAAACGACACATTGCAATGCGAAACTCATAAAGTGCGAAATGTAAAATATTCTGTACCAGTGAACACATCAGTTAAACATACTACAGTTCTCCTAAACCTCCACTGGCATGATCACTACATAGTTAATCTTTAAAATTGGCTCCAGCCCAAAAAGCAGCAGTCAAATGCCATGCTGTATATAGAAAAGGTTTTGCTTGGTGTGTGATGCCATAGTGGGTGCCAGGAGATTCTACTACTGAAAAGCCCCTTTCCCTTGTCACCACTAGGTCTGGGCGATATATCGCCCAGGGCTGGTATGAGGGGCAGACCGCGATGGTGGCTTCACTCAGTGGTACATATATTGTGGGTGAAACCGCCACCACTCCTGAGTCTCTCTACCACCAGCGCCCAGCGGGTGCCGAGGGAGAGACAATCTGCAGTGGAGGCAGAGGGGCTCAGGAGTGGTGGCGGTTTCACCAGCGATATCCCGCTGAGTGAAACTGCCATCCCACTCTGCCCTCATACCGAAGCAGAGGGAGAAACAAACTGCATCGGCAAGGCAGCTTGTTCCTCCTTCCGCTTCTTTAAACTGCTTGGCTGAGGATTGCGAGGCTGCCCTTGCCTCAGCCAAGGACCCCTGATCTGCCAGCGGGGTGCACGAGCCAGCGGTGGGGTGTGGGCTGCATTAACGTGCTCCAGCTCCACTACTGAGGGAGCCCTGATTCTTCTCTAATGGACCCCCCACTTTGCCTCCGGGTTACGCAATCCGGAGATGGGGTGGGGGCTTCCTTAGACTTCTCCGGTGAGGGGTGCGGACGTAGCACTGCCTGGCTGCCTTTGCCAGGGAGAGTCGGCTCTGCCTTTCCTCCTGGGCTGAACTCTGGGAGGAAAGACATGGCCTGCTCTCCCAGGTGAAGGCAGCCAGGTGATGGTAGCCAACAGAAGAAAAAGGCAGCTGCCTTGGCACAGGGGGTGGGCAGGTTACGTCAGACATGCATGCGCTTGCCTCACGCATTGCTGCCTTGGCACTGGGGGTGAGGTGGGGCTACCTATTTCTCCAGGGAGGGCACTGCCATCGCCAGGGAGGGAGAGCTACAACTTCCCCCCCAGGGTGATCGTTCACCCCAGGAGGAAAGATGGAGCCCACCCTCCCGGGCGAAGGCAGCCAGGCAGTGCAAAGATTACCTGATGCCAGGCCCAGCAGCATCAGGCAGCCCTGCTCTGCAAGGCATTGATGGGGTGGCTTGCACCCAGCGCCTTGCGGAGCAATGCAGAGGTTGCCTGATGATGGCGCTGGGGAGGAGGCAGCCTTGCAAATGGAGCCTGACAGGCTCGGTCTGCCTGGCTGCCTTCACCTGGCGGGAGCAACAGGCTGCATTGGCTTCAGCTCCCGGACAATGCAACTTGTTCCTCCCTCCGATTCAACATTGCAGTATATCGCCAGATCGCGATTTTTCGCTGGCGATGCATCTTGATGTTGAAAAGCTGACACCACTCTGTGAACTAAGGGTATTGGTGTCCCAAGCAGTGTAAGCCTTTGTTTTCCATTCTTACAGAGTGTGTTCAACTCTGAGACTCACATACTTTCCCCGGTATTAAAGTAGGTTTCTCTTTGAGAACTGAATGTAATAAGAGTGTCTCATTTTTATGGTACATTTCAGGTTCGATACAGCGATTTCAGGACCTTTAGCAGAATAAATTCCTAGACTCTTACAAATTTATCCAAATACATTTTGAATACCATGTTATTTACCGTATTTTTCGCACCATAGGACGCACCGGACAATAGGACGCACCTTGTTTTAGAGGGGGGAGAACAAGGGAAAAAAATTCTTCCGCTCTCTGCCCAGCGCCCCTTCAGTGAAGCGGCAGGAGGCGCTGCGCAGAGAGTGGGAGAATTTCCCCCCTCTTGTTTTCCCGCTCTAAAACAAGGTGCGTTTAAGGTGCGTTCAGGCGGCTACCTTGGAAGCCTGGAGAGCGAGAGGGGTCGGTGCGCACCGACCCCTCTCGCTCTCCAGGCTTCAGGTTCCTTTCGACCTGCTCTTTGGGGCTGGCGGGGGGAAGCCCACCACCAGCCCCAAAGAGCAGGTCAGGGAGCAGCGGAAAGGCGCAGCAGAGAGGCTGCTGCCATAGTCACGCGTCACTTCTCCAGCTGGGAGAGGGTCCCGGGGCTATGGCTTCTTTAGCCTCGCGCACGCTCTCCCGGCTGGAGAGGTGACGCGCGCCTATGGAGGCTCCTGCCATGGGTGCGCGTCACCTGGGAGAGGGTCGCAGGGGGCTTCTTTAGCCCCGCACGCGCTCTCCGGGCTGGAGAGGTGACGTGCGCCTATGGAGGCTCCTGCCATAGGTGCGCGTCACGTGGGAGAGGGTCGCGGGGGGGTTCTTTAGCCCCGTGCGCGCTCTCCCGGCTGGAGAGGTGACGCGCGCCTATGGAGGCTCCTGCCATAGGCGCGCGTCACCTCTCCAGCCGGGAGAGGGTCACGGGGGGCTGCTTTAGCCCCGCCGCGCTCTCCCGGTTGGAGAGGTGACGCACGCCTATGGAGGCTCCTGCCATAGGCGCGTGTCACCTCTCCAGCCGGGAGAGGGTCGCAGGGCTATGGCGTCTTCGCTCCATAGGACGCACACACATTTCCCCTTCATTTTTGAAGGGGAAAAAGTGCGTCCTATAGAGCGAAAAATACGGTAATTGATATTCAAATGTGTCAGTTGTGGAATCAGCACTGCATGCATTGCTGGACCTCCTGAGCTCCCGGGTGAATGGCTACATAGGTAGAAGCTATGCTGTGTATAATGTGAAATGGGGAAGTCTGAAGAATCAGGACTCCTGGTTGTAGAAAAGAGTCCTATGATGTACTAACTAGACCTTTGGAGAATGGGGATGATAAAAATGAAATGAAATGAATTGAATTGAATGAATGAATGAATGAATAAATAAATAAAAAGAATCTACACATATGACTAAGCATTCATAAGGGAAAGTGCTGCTCATAAGCAATCTGTCTTTCAAGTATAGTGATCAGCATCTTTTCTTAGGCACAGAATCTCCACCTCTAAACTTACACCTGCAGGACAGCATTCTACAGCACCTTTTGCTTCTGTATGTGGATCTGCTTGTGCACAGCTGGCTTTTGTGTGTACATAAGTAGCTGCACATTGTCTCTGTAGTAAACATTCCCAGCTCATCTCTCAGCCCAAGCACATACTCAAGGCCACAATATTGGTTTCAAGTAGCAATTACCTCTCAGGTTTGTCTGCAGCATACAGAAAATAATGACCTACCTGAAAGGGTTGTTTGCTGAGAATTTTATGGATGCTAAGAAAGTTCTGTATAAATATGACACATTATCATTAATTAACTTATATTATGTAAAAGTTTTTTTTTTTTTTTAAAAAAGGACTGAGGTGAACAGAAAGCAGATACATCTTAGACCAAAGATAAACTTAATTGATTTAGGCATTGTTTTTACAATGGTTGTGGCTCCTTGTCTGAGCAATTTATAGCCAACCATAAGTGTTTGCCTCACTATATTGTGTGAGAGGACTGATGGCTACCAGATCAGTGTTATATAGCTCCAGCTTGGCCAGCACTTCCTTTATAAAAATGCTTTTTGAAGAATTTCTCACTCAGAAATACAGATTTTGCCTTGGAACAAGAAACTCCCATGTACTGCCTCATTCCCACAAGTAGTAAAAATAAATCAGCAGACAGGACAGTGTTTATCCATTGGCCAATGGCATATGTCACATGGTTGTTTAAAGGGCTGTTATTTCACTGTGATCATCCACCGAGGTCCAGATTAAAAATACGATGGGCCAGGAACAGAGGACAATGCAAGAATTGTGCCTGCTCTGTGCTGCCCCGTACCCACACACCCCTGGTACATTAGGCACCAATGAAGTGTTTCAAGATATCAAGCTTCTTTTCAGCAGCTTGGGCAAGCCAGGAAATAAATTGACTTTGGTGTTTGAGCAAGAGGCTGCAGTTGTACAAAGTCAGATCCTTATCTGACATAAATGGAGCTTTCTCCTCTGACTTTGAGGGCGTTGTGCCATCTCGTATAATTTGAAGATCCAGCACACGCCTTTCAAATGGCACCTCTGCTAGGAGTGAGAATTCAATTCACCCTACAAAGTCTAATCCTTCTCTGGCTAAAGGGTAAATACTAAACGAAATTGATCAACCAAAGTCATGGATTGAATGGCAATAGAGTCCCCTCCATGTAACCCACACAAAAGTTTTCATGGATACACATTTTCAGACAAAAAAACCCCTCAAGATATTCCCTCCCACAGTTTCAGACAATATAAACCCGGGCAGAGTCGCCATCTGTTGTTTCCCTCCTCTGGGAATTCCCCATCTCTGCACTGATTCTAAACCTCTCTGCCTGCTCTCCTGATGACTAAACTTCCTCATTGGTTAGCCTATCCCTTCATCTAGCATATAATAGTCTTACAACCACTTTAACTGCCATAGTCTGGTGAAGTGCTGATAATTTTGGCTCAAATTTCCTTGCTGCCACCCACCCACAGCACACATTGTCTATGGTTCTCTTGGTTCCCTGGAAGGAGATAATGACTCTCAACAAGCCTGAAGTGTGTAGCGCAGGTCTGCCTTTAATCTATTTCCAAATTCATGAATGCTTTGGTAAACTAGAAAACATTAGGGTGATGAAGGCCAAAATAGCTTTTGTCTCTGTACAGCTTTGGGTATGATCCAGCCCCATTGAAGAAACAGCACCCATGTACAAAGGATTCCTGTACAGCTCAATAAAGGGCTGTCATGTTCCAAGGCAATAAAAGAAGCACCTGTGCTCAGTGATACCATGTGATCATATATCCACATCCAGGGCTCTGTCCCTGTATGACAATAAGGAGGGCTAGGCAGGGCGGGAGGGATAAGGAAGGTGACATAGACCTTCCATACTCTGTAATGGTTCAGTGGGCCGTGAATGTCTGAGCTTGTATGCACGTCAGGGGGTATAGGAGGAGGAAATACCAGTGTACGGGGTTGGGGGCAGAACTCTGCTAAGCCCCTTAAGAAGTCTTTACGTGAAGGCACTGTGTATGAAGGAGTGTGTCATATCCATGCAATGCAAGCCCCACTGTGTCCAGTGGTGTGCATACGATTGCAGTTTTAATAATTTGAAGATAGTGAATGCCAAGGAAGTTGTGCTGTGGGATGGTGATGGATAGGTGAAACAGAGCACCAGAATAACAGTCATCTCATGCAGTTCCACCAAGGCCTGCACTGAGAAGGTTAAACAAGGTCACTTCCTTGGTACCCATTTCAAAAGCAATCAATCATGTCACTCCAAAGCATTGTTATGGTAACTAGTAAAATGTGAAGAAGAAAAAGTCATGCACGATTTCTGTCACAGCCAACCTGCTTCAAGTGCTATTTAAAATGGTTTGAAATGCAGTCGGCATCCTAGACCGATGACCCTTGAATTGTAAACCATTTTGTTTCATTAGATATACAGGGCTGCTCTTTCCAGCATTTTGTACATCTGCCAATTGCAATCTTTAAAGTAAAGAAAGATTATATTGTATTTAATTCATTAGGAGCTTTTCTTGTGCCTGTCACATGGAATAAAAACATTTTCAGGGCTGCCTTTGTTAAAATGACTCACATGTCTTGAAGTGCCAAAACGGCAAAGCATCTTTCAGGGGATGTGCTCTTCATTTTGTGCTGGGTGAAATCCATATTAATGTTCTTGGCAAGAATGTTATTCTTATTTCAATCATTGCAAATTTTGGACAAAATGGATTGTTTTAAGAAGTGGCAGAAAGAGATTTCTAGATTTGTCTGGCAGGGCAAGAAGCCCAGAATAAAATTTAAAATATTAACGGATGCTAAGGATAGAGGTGGATTTGCCCTGCCAGACCTTAAACTTTACTATGAATCAGGAGCATTTTGCTGGTTGAAAGAATGGCTGCTTCTTGAGAACACAGACATTTTGGATTTAGAAGGTTTCAATAATGTTTTTGGGGTGGCATGCATATCTGTGGTATGACAAGGTTAAAGCTCACAAAGCATTTAAAAACCAAATTGTCAGAAGAGCATTGTTTAATGTCTGGACAAGATACAAAGATTTACTTGAAAATAAAACCCCAAGGTGGTTATCACCGATGGAAGCGAAGGCTCAGAAAAAGCTCAATATGGAGGCCAAATGGCCAAAATATTGGGAGATTTTGGAACAAGAAGGAGACAAATTGAAATTGCAGAGTTTTGAGAAACTAAAAGATAAAGTGCGAGACTGGCTTCATTATTACCAAATAAGGGAAGCTTATAATATGGATAAAAAAACTGGTTTCCAGGTGGAAAAATCAAAATTGGAAACAGAACTGTTAGATCCCAAAACTAAGATACTATCAAGAATGTATAACTTGCTGTTGAAATGGAATACACAGGATGAAACGGTTAAATCTGCTATGATTAAATGGGCACAAGATGTTGGACATAACATCATGTTTGCTGACTGGGAACAGTTGTGGACCACCGGTATTAAATTTACGGCATGTAATGCCCTAAGAGAGAATATTATGAAAACGATATACAGGTGGTACATGACACCAGTCAAGCTTGCAAAAATATATCACTTGCCCGATAATAAGTGTTGGAAATGTAAGGAAAATGAAGGTACATTCTTTCACCTTTGGTGGATGTGCCCAAAGATTAAGGCTTTCTGGGAATTGATATATAATGAAATGAAAAAGGTATTTAAATATACCTTCCTGAAGAAACCAGAGGCCTTTCTCCTGGGCATGGTCGGCCAATTGGTGCCAAAGAAGGACAGAATTTTTTTTTATGTATGCTACAACAGCAGCAAGAATACTTATTGCGAAGTATTGGAAGACACAAGATCTACCCACCTTGGAAGAATGGCAGATGAAAGTGATAGACTATATGGAATTGGTGGAAATGACTGGCAGAATCCGCGACCAGGGAGAAGAGTTGGTGGAAGAAAATTGGAAGAAATTTAAAGACTATCTGCAGAAACACTGTAAAATTAATGAATGTTAAAATGATGCAGGATTGAAATGAGATGGTTTTAGTAACAAAATTAAAAGAATATGCAAAAAAGGATTGATAATTAGATGAAAATATGATGTTTAATATGTTAAGATTTATAATTAAGATAAAAACAAAGAGGGAAAGGATTTGCTGAATTAACTATGTGAACTGGAATACAAAAAAGGGAGGTGTGAGGAGGTCAGGAAATGAGTAATTGAAATATAAGACATGAAAAGTTTGATTTGTTTTTAATTGTGTGTTTTTTCCACATATTTTGTATTTTTTTCTGTATTTTTGTATCTTTTTTCTTTGTCTTTTTTTTCCTTTTCTTATATTGTAATTTTCTTTGTTTGTAAAATCTCAATAAATATCTTTTTTTAAAAAAAGAAATCCATATTAATGTTAACTTTGACCTATATAATGGCAGACCTTCAAGAAACAGTGCTATTTCACATTTCAAGTGTTTTTTGTTTTTAACTGAACCAAGGCAGTGTGTAAAATGAATTATTCTGATGGAACAAACACTGCAGTCTCTGTTACCCAAAACTAGGAGCGGCCAGCAAGGATGGGGAGTCTTTGTAACTCTGACTTCCGGGTACCAGCATCACAGCAGTGGGACACAGAGTGAACAGTGTGAGGGCAGGGCGGTGGTGAGGGCAGAGAGG
The DNA here is from genome assembly GCF_027172205.1 of Podarcis raffonei. Taxonomy (NCBI): domain Eukaryota; kingdom Metazoa; phylum Chordata; class Lepidosauria; order Squamata; family Lacertidae; genus Podarcis; species Podarcis raffonei. The sequence goes on from NC_070610.1 coordinate 34,571,413, forward strand.
TGTGGCTGAACTACTGGAATCTGACCACTTTGCTTGTGCCACTGCTGCCCTAACCACCAGGGTCTGATCTACTATGAAACTAACGAAGCTTAGGTTTCGGGGGCCCCAATTCCAGGGAGTCCGCATTGCTTTTTTTATGGATCTAGTAGACACAATTTGAGTCGCATATCTCAAATTGATTTTTTTATTTTATGTGTTTCAACAATCCCAATGTTTTAAAGTCTGTAGTACAGATGTTGTAAAGGTTGCTGTAAACAACCCCACTGAAGAAGGTAACAGTGGTTACCCAGATGTCATTGCTGGTTGCAAAAAGGCTTCATGGCCCCAAAAATGTAGGCCCACCACTGCTAACCACACACTGCCCTGTAAGCAGCATCAGCATCAGCGGTACCAGGAGGCCAGGTTCACAGCACCACCCCTCACAGCTGGCCGCTCCTGCCAAAAACCCAGTAGCTGAAAGACTTTGAAACAATCCAAAGTAATACTGACCTTCCTGTAGCTCCAGTGCTGGTTGCCCTTCATACCATGGCAGTCATAAAGTGTGACGGGGCTGCTGTGCGAAACGGCATCAAAGCAGAATTTTCTGGTGTGAAGAGGTTCTCCTGGACGGATGTCTTCTCTCCAACCAAAGGTGAAGAGCTAAGGGGTGGGGGGAAGCATTCAAGTGACACTGTGTTCTAACTTGGCATTTGACTGGGAGATCAGATAGTAGGAAACTTCTGGCTTGGCTTTACTTGTGCATAACTAGACAGTAGACTCCAACCAACCATTAAACCAAAGGTATTTGGCTTCAGTGTAATAATTAATAACAGCCCAGAGCAACCCTAAGGAGTAATGGCTAGGTTTTTGGCAAGGAATCGCAATAATTAAAAGGAAAAGAAACCCTCAGTATGAAAAGGTACACAATGAACATCAAGAAAACGCTTATCCCGCTGAAGGGGAAATTAGAAACAACCACCGTTCTATAGAACTAATCAAAAGACTGTCAAGATAATGGGTGATGAAGCTGGGAAATGAGCCCTAAGGGCAGTGAAAGAGCTTGGAGATGAAGCCTCACAGGAAGAATTGAGGCCTAGTTCTCACTGAGGTAGTAAATCTGTATAAATTTGGCTATACTTCTTCAGGAGTGCTTGTATAATTTATTAGTCCTCCATGTAACCAATATCCTCCATGTAGGAAACTAGATATCAGGGCTCTAGCCTAGCCTTGGACAGGAGATTTTAAATTTTCATTTTCATTTTATTTGAGAATGTATTTGCTGTCTGAAGTGGTGGAGCCCAGACGGAGATTTGCCACCTCAGCAAGGACTAGGCCTCAGCTTGTTCAAGGGCGATGGATCAGTGGTAGAGCAAATCAGGGCCGGCCTGTCCATGAGGCAAGGTGAAGCAGTCACCTCAGACAGCAGAACTGGCCTCCTTTGCCACTGCTCCTTGTTGTTTTGTCGTCCATTCCTGGCTGCCTCCTCCACACACATGTGCCCATGGCCACCACCTCCATGGCTGCCCACCAAGAAAGTGTTCAGGCATGGAGGAGGGGGTAACGTGTATGTATGCAGAGGAAGCAGTTGCGGTGGAAAAGGGGACATCATTTTCTGTTTTGCCTGAAGCAGCAAAACGTCCTGGGCCAGCCCTGCAGTGCAATGCTTTACATTCATAAAGTTCTAGATTCAATCACTGGCCTCTTCAGGTAGGGCTTGTTGGCTATTTGCAGTTTAGTAGCGCTGCAGAGTGCTTGCTGGGGAGACCATGCATTAAAAAGGGACCCAAAATAACTTAAACAAGGTTTTAATAACAAACAAAAACTCCTTATACACTAAATACATCAACAACAAACCAGACCCAACCACCAACCCATCCCCCAGGGTAATGGGAGAGCTAGGTGCTGCTCCTTATATACTATACCCAGTTGCTGACACAGCTTGATTAACACAACTCGGCAGCACCTGCTATGTTTCACAGCTGTAAGACTGGGTCTCGTTATTTGGCCTGGTCCTGGCCCTTAAAGACATACACAACTTGTGAAACAATAATGAACCTTCACATTTTAAAGTGACCATTCAACAGGGCTGTCCTCTACGAGTTGTGCCTGAAACACTAGAAAACCACTGCCAGTCAGTGTGGGCAATAAGGAGCAAGATGGACTGGTGGTCTGACTCTGCATAAGGCAGCTTCCTATGTTGTTAGCAGTACAAACTATAGTTTATCTGAATGGTATCGATACATAGGAACTAGGCCAATGCATCATTCTGGAACTTGACATAAAATGTTTCAGCACCAGTGGCTAAGATTAGTATGGAAATTCCCTGTAGCAGGTGCTATGAATGATTGGCTGGTGCTGAGAATGATGTTATGACTGCAGTGGCGGCGGCGGCAGGCAGCCACCAGGAAGAAGCCGTTTGGAATTTGCAATCTCTGCTTTTCAGTTGATGACTCACAGTCAGTGGTGGTGATGATGATAATCACCATCACTTCCACGATATATTTTAAAGGTTCGCCTGGCGTTTGATCTATGGTGGATGCTGCCACAGAAGTTAAGCTCCTACACAGAATCATAGAATATCTGAACTCGCCTTTCTTCAAGATAAATTAAATGTGAGTGTTCTTTTTAAAAATGCTGACATGCATTATTTACACTTCACTATTTATAATTTAAAGCTGAACTGCGCTTTGGAAAAGTGCAGAACTCCAACACCGACATTTTATAAACTCAGCCATCCCTGATGGTGTGCTAGAGCTGGTGCGTAGAACCAACTAATGCGCGTTAAGAGCTAATTAGTCCACCTTAAATAGTCTGGTGATTGCTTGCTGCCCTCCCCACTGCCTTCTCCTTCCATGAGAGAGATAAGCTTCCACATGTAACCTGCAGTTCCTTTTATTCTGAAGGTGCTGCACATTGCTGAGTTCCATTCAACCTTCTCATCTAAATTGTGCTGGGATCCTTCAAGGCTACGTATTGTCAGTTTAATTTCTCTCTTTTGTCACTTCCCTCTCCGAACCACAGCTGTAAAGCTCATTTAGAATACCCTCTTCTGTAGCTACTGACTCCATTACAACTCGTTAGAGCCTTTCAGGTGGCTGGTTGAATGATCACAGGGGTTTACAGGGAAGGAAGAACATTTGAAGCCTTGTCTCCCAGGTCCTAATCCAACACTCTAATCATCACACTACATTGCCTGTCTGTACATTTCAGTTGCTGTGAAGACACACTGAGTCTTTTTCTTCTGAAAAAGAATGCTTCTACAAAACCTAATAAACCGAACTGAATGAAACAATATCACTGAAGTGGCCAAAACAAAATGATATCCTATCCCCAATGGCTGGCAAAGGGCTGATCTGTATGGACAGGATCTGCCCGGATAACATGCTTGTTATTATGCTGTGCCACACTGCGAAAGCCAGGCTTAATTTTATCTTGAGCCGATCCTCACTTTGTGAATACTGTGACTATTTTCTCATTTCTTCTGCTGGCATCTGAAAAGTCAGATAATGAACCTGCTGAGGTTGTTTATCATGTCTGCAGCAGAGAGAGCAGCAGTATATGAACCTGAAGACAGCAGGATGGCTTTTTCTTGTTCCCGTTTAGTTCTTGCACAAATGTCTCCAGCACTGAAGATAAAATAAAGCTACATTTAGCTGGCAGCATTGGGGATGGCAGATAGCCTAAGGATGTGACACTTACAGTGCAGAGGTAGAACAAAGACAAATCCCTCAGAAAGGCTGTTGCTGGTGCCAAATGGCTATAGAAGGGGATGAATACCCAGAATGCAGTATGTGGGGTGGCTGGGGTGAATTATTTCCCAGGATGCAACAAAGATCCTGTGTATTGCCTGATGGACTGAACTTGTCCCAGTTATAATCAGGCGCTTTTTAAAAAACATAAGAACAGTACGTTTTCTACTTCTAGGTGAGGGTTCCAGTGGTCCCTTAACTTAAAACAAGGGTTGTGGAAGGTGTCGAGGCGTCGTTCCTGGCACATGTAAGTTGCCTATGACTCACTTCCACAAAACAGCATGCTCAACACGCAAGCCTGCTAGACCTTCATCTAAAGTTGATCAACTTCGGACCTGATAAAATCTTCTAGAACCAAGCGCCCGAGAACCTTCAACTCAGAGAACATGCCACACACGTTCTGAGCCACCTTTCCCAGGTTGATAACCTCCAGTTTTTTGGGACTACGACACCCATCATACCCAGACAGAAGGTCATGGCCATGCTGGCTGTGGCTGATGGACACTGTAGTCCAAAAACATCTAGAGGGCACCAGGCTGGCTTGGATAATTCAGTTTTCCTAAATTCTGCCAGACACTTGGCCAAGCTCCAGGACAGGTTGCATCTGAGGGTCCAGTCTGTCATGGGCAGAAGTCCACAATGGTTGATGAGCCTGTATGGTTATTCAGTTAGATCAGTGTCTCAGACTGAGGGACTAAGCCTGCACCAACTGTTTATATGGAATCCATTGGTTATGCAGGTCATCTGTTCTGGTCCCTTTTATTCATGTTAGGTAAAGGTAAAGGGACCATTAGGTCCAGTCGTGACTGACTCTGGGGTTGTGGCGCTCATCTCACTTTATTGGCCGAGCGAGCCGGCGTACAGCCAACATGACTAAGCCACTTCTGGCGAACCAGAGCAGCGCATGGAAACACCGTTTACCTTCCCGCTGGAGCGGTACCTATTTATCTACTTGCACTTTGACGTGCTTTCGAACTGCTAGGTTGGCAGGAGCTGGGACCGAGCAATGGGAGCTCACCCCGTCACGGGGATTCGAACCGCCGACCTTCTGTCCTAGGCTCTGTGGTTTATCCCTAGGCTCTGTGGTTTATCCCACAGCGCCACCCACGTCCTTATTCATGTTATGGTGACCTAAAACTCATACTCCTGCATTGTGTGGGCTGCCTTTGAAAGCTTACTTCTATGTGTCTGGAATTGTGTTGCAGAACTTATGTATAATTGTGATAATAGTTTTCAAACTTTTTTGGAGGGGGGTGTCTACCAGTTGTTTCTGGATATGATGTGCTGGTTCTAACTTTTAAAATCCTATAGGGCTTGGGAAGGGCCATAACTCAGTGGCAGCGCACACATTTTGCATGCATTTAGCATTGAAAAGATCCCAGGTTCAATCCCATGAATCTCCTAGCAGGTCTGGGAAAGACTTTTGTAAGATGCACTGGAGAGCCACAGCTAATCACAGTTTAAAATACTGAGCTAGATGGACTCAGTATAAGCCATTCCCCAGTCTGCTTGAATATGGATAGGCTCTCTATTGAAAATCTTCAACAATTAAAAACAAAAAAGGACCATCAACTTTTCCATCTTCAGCATGGAGCTCTGCTTGTCCAGCAGTGCCCTCTGCTGATAAGTTCTAGGAACTACATGCATCAAATAAAAATTGCAGGTGGCTTTACAGCTCTATTAGGGGGGAAAAATCCAACTAAAATGTCACAAACTGGTGAGCAATCTTTTGAGTTCTTCATAACGCTTCTTCAAACTAGATGTAAAACAAAAGCAAAGCAATAAATAGGGAGGGCATGTGTGGACTGAAAAAGTCCCAGGCTGCAGTTTGGAGGCTTTTTCATCTTGCCCTGAAACGTCATTATCTCTTCTTGCTAATCCTCCCTTTTAAAAACAAAACAAAACCTGAACATCTAGCTTGAAGAAATTTCTGGAAGACTTGAAAGCTTGTTCATTACTTTGTGACATTTTAGTTGGTTCTACAAAGACAGTCACCTTAATATCACACTAAGACCAGAATCAAAAATTTTCAGCAACTGATTACAGTTGCTACATAAAAGAACAAAGTACCAATGCAACACAAAAGAAACTGATAGCAGCATCCCATAATAACCTCCATGAGGGAAATCTCCAGGGTGAGCAGCTGCTCTATTGAACAGCTGCTTCCTAGCCTTTTCTGCTACTGATGGGAGTTCTGCCACAACCGATGAAATGCCAGGGATTTTTATCTGCTAAAAGGTAAAAACCAGGGCTGTGCAGTGGCTGAATTAGACTGATTTGGATTGAGGCAGCCCCGGGTTGCATTGGCTTCACCTGGAGTGATCTGGGGTTGTCAAAAGGGGGGCAGACACAGAAATGCCAGCATACCTCCCTAAGAAAACTAAGGCTACAATCCTAACCCTGCTTACCTGTGAGCCATAGCAGTTTTCCTGGTGGGGTGGAATGGCAGCAATAGCCTCCTAGCAGGGGTGATGCTGCAGCTTATGGGGAAGTGGGGATAGTGGTGAGGTCAGGGTTGTGTGACCATACTTGCAGGGCTAATCTGGTTCTCCTACCCACATAGCCCTGACCTCACCACCTCTTGGTCTCTCCTGGTAAGTGGTAGTGATGCCCATACAGGAAAGCTATTTCAGGTGAGCTGCTCCTGCTTACTGAATTCGGGAGGACCTACTTCTGATTTAGCCTGATCAGGAGCATGAGCAAGTCTTTTGGATGAGCAATACAATACTTTGCAATGTAACAATTATCGAAATAATTGGCCAGTTGGAAACAGTTGTCATATAGAAGCAAAAGAAAAGAAAAGAAAAGAACAAAACAGTGAACAGAACACAGAAAATTGCCTTATAAGGTGTCCTTCTATTGGTTTATCTAGCTTAGTATTCTCTGCATTGGTTGGCAGAGGCTCCATCCTCCCAGGATTTCAGACAGGGTCTTCCAGGCCTCCCTGAAGAGACCAGGGATTGAACCTGGAGTGTGTTGCATGCCTAGCTTGTGCTCTGCCACTGATTCACAACCCTGCCCCAGGTTGTTTTCTCATGAGCCAAAAGCTTTTGAAAAAACACATCCCATGGCTTTTGTTTGATTGAATCTACTGCAGCATCAAACCCAGTATGGAGGAGGAAGAATGAGGGGGGGGAGAAGACTGATGCTAGAGGTTCCCCAAGAGACAGCTTTGGTCCCTGAATTCTTACCACTGTCACTTGGAACAAGGCTTAAAAGTCCCAAGACACCCTTAAAAGTATGGATTCCAGGCCAAACATGCTCTAATCTCTAAGGGTTATTGACCAGTTCCATAATAATAATAATAATAATAATAATAATAATAATAATAATAATAATAATAATAATAATAAAAACTATTAAGCTACTGCTGTTTTTGGGCAGGGGTCGGCAAGGCTTACCTTGCCTGGGCTGGTTCACTCCAGTGAAGACCCCCCCATGGGTTGGATCACGCATGCACATGATGGCGCACGCCTGTGATTTCCGGCGTCTGCGCAGACGCGATTTCCGACACTGCGAAAGCGAGTTGCTGTGCTGCGCCGCACTGGTTTAGCGCAATACGCAGGGACTTGCTGAGTGGGTGCCTCGGTTCAGGGGCGGCTCGTGGGCTGGTAAAACGACCCCCGTGGGCCGCTTGTGGCCCATGGGCCTTAGGTTGCCGACCCCTGCTTTTGGGTATTTCATCCACCCACTGGCCAACAGAGACTGCAAATACCAAGTCAGTGCTGACAACAAAGGTATGTTGCTGCTTTTACAAATAACTGCAGCTTGCACGTGGTACTATTTCATTTCAACAAAACATAAAAGGAAAGGATTTGTCAAACGTTCAAAGTCCGCTGTGCTCTTACCTTCTGCTATAGTCCATCATTTTGCCTCAGATATTTATCCAGCAGACCACGCATTATGTCACATACACTTATATTGAATCTATTCGCATTGGCAGCAACGTAAGAAGCATTTCTGTTTTAGGAGACCTTTGGACTCCTCATCTTATTCATAACAAATCACAACTCTTGTGCTCAGGACTCTGCGCAAGAGGGGGTACATGTGCTATTCTAGACGGAGATGATGAATGCGTTAGGAAGGGGTGTGTCAGCCAGAGGGACTAGCCTGAGAAATCCTTTACAATCTTGAAATAGAGGAAAAACCATGTGATGGTCCAAATACCTGCTCATGTGACCAGGTCCGTTCAGAGCCATCCTTCACACAGATGTCCAGCCTTAGTTCTGTGCCTGTACCTCCGTGCTTACTGTCCACACAGAGGTTTGCTGCCACGTTTCGAATCTGGAAAAGTAAGCAACCACCATTATGAACCAAAATGCAGCTTAGAAACCTGAAAAGGAAGAGAATAATTTACTTCTGTGATGCGTGTGTCTTGTGCACAGCCTAAATCAGTTTGATGAAGACACCAGCTGTTTTCTGATACCTCTGTTAGAATTACTGTAAGTCTAGGCTGGCCCTACCATTAGGCACTGTGAGACAATTGCCTCAGGTAGCAGATTTTGGGGGGTCACGAAAAAGGTTAGTTTTCAATTTGTTTCTGTTTATTTCAGTGAATGAATGAATGAATTTTTTGCTCGGGGAAGAACCTTGGGGAAGAGGTACTTATGGGATTTTCTGTTCCAGCTGCCATTTGGCTAGCCTTGGGTCCTATGCATCTTAACTTTAAGTGGGAGGCAGGAGGGGAACACCATTTGCTGCTATTTCTCAGGCACCAAATGTTTTAGGCTGGTCCTGCTGCTATATAGACTGGTCATTACGCATAAACACCGGCAGTTATGCAAATTCACATTATTCAGCATGAATTAACAGCAACATCAGAATTTAGTACCTTGCCTAGTCAATATCATAACAGATTTCAGGGAATGTGAATGGATCAAAGGCTTGTGCACATTATTGGCTTAAAACACAGTGAGGTTGCTTTTGTTTTGTTGTATTTCAATTTGAATGTGTACAGCATTGTATGCGGCATTGCACTTTAATGTGTTTCCGTTCAGCCTGCTGTCTGTCCACACCAGAGGGCAGAGAGAGTGTAGGGATGTCTTTGCCAGATGCAAAGTGCCTGGTTGGTTTCCATGCCCCTCTAGCCACCCCCAGCTCTTACTGGTGAAGCTTTTGTCCCTCAGCTCCACGGCCCTGGAAATCACCTTTGTGGGGGCTACCATCTGCAGCCACTATTCTATACATCTTCACAGATACAGTGGGATTTACTCCCAAGAACAGAAAAAGTGAACACAGGACAGAGTCAAAGTTCAAACTCCCCCCAGCATTTCTAGCTCCTACTTTCACACACACACACACACACACACACACTTTTTCTGACAAGTGATGCTTGGTGCACTTTTGTGCAAAGGGGGAAGGGTGTTGTTAATGAGAGGTTTTGGGAGAAAGTGAGAGTAGGGGGAGGATGCTTGTGCCTTTTGGGCTTTGAGTTGTTCAGACTATCTTTGTGCTGCTTGATCCTCTGCCCTTTCACCGTCCATGGCTTCTGCCTGGAGAGAGTTCAGAGCTTTGCTTCTCCCAGTGATGGCACTTTAAATAACCAAGTAAGAGGAGGCAGATCCCTCCCTAATGTTTGCAGAGACTTGGAAGGACCAAAATGAGCATGAGCCTCTCTCTCCTGTCTCTTGCAGGAAGGTGTGGAGCAGGATTGGCCTGGGGTGGAGCCTGGCCTAGGGAGAACCCGACAGAGAGGAATGGTGGACTGCATTTGGCCCCCAGGCCTGAAGTTTTCCATCCCTGACATATGTAATACACTGGCCAACCAAAATAACCAACTGCTGTACTGATCTAGGAATAAGCAGTTCTAGAATCTTATCTACTTGAATGAGGAGCACATGCGAGCAGGAACACCTGGAAGATCAAAGTTCAGCTTACCCATCAGACTTTCCCAGTGGAGACCATTCCCATTGGGCAGAAGGCAAGGAGGCCAACAGTAGGTCAGACTCCACCTAGAGTGCCCTGCCAGGCTCACCTCGCCCACATGGGCAGCTCGCCCTGCCCCCTTGGTGTCCCAGGTGCCTGAGTGGCTAACTACACCGCTGTTCCTGCCTGCTGAATTCTACAAAATCAACCCTGAGGCTAAGGAAGCGGCAGCTGAAAGTCGGTGGAAACCTTGACCAGTTGTAAGTAGGCTGAGGCTGGATTCAGCTTGGTGGGGCAATGCTCCACTGACCCTAATGGACAAGCCTCCCCTATGCTTTCCATTAGCAACCAGACGTGTCTGGGAAAAGTATAGTCAGAAGAACTCCTTTCTGAACCAATCACAGATCAGAGAAGTTCTTAAGCTGAAGCCCAGCACTTATCCTTATTTCAGCATTAAATCCCCTGCAGATTTGGCTGGATGCAGCCATGAATACGTGTGGAAGCTTACAGAGCAGTCAGCAGATACGTAATGAAGATGTCTTTGGACCCAGGCTTGTCAGATGGCTCCAGATAAAAGACTTGAGAAAGGGCCTGAGGGCTGGTGGAGGAAGATTGTGGAGGTTTAGCAACGAAAGAATACATCCTGCTTTTCAGCAGGCGAGGCTTTGGACTGAATCTTCCCAGGGCCTCAAGTGGCTGTGAATGAGTGATGGGAATGAGGCTTGTCAAAGCCTGCTTCCCTGTAGCAGACAACTGGATGGGGGAGGGAATCAGAGCTACATTGGCTGGCTGAGCCTCAGGCGTCTTGCCTCCCTTTGGGCAAAAAGAAGCTTCTTCCTGCTTGGATGGTTTGAATTCGGTTGCTAGTCTCATTGCTCTTTCTCACCTGGTGCATCCATGGCTGACTCATCCCCTTCTATTCTGACTTATCCGGTGCTACTGGATTTAAAAAACCTTGAAAATATACACTGGCCTTTGGGCTGCAATGGTCACTTGAACCAGCACTACTTCTTCTTTGGCGATCACTCATAGCCGAGTAAGATTGTCTTCCATAAACACGGTTTTAACAATGAGTCTGTAAGTGACTGTGGAGGCCAGTTCTGGATCCACACGTCCTTCCACAGTGGGGACATTGGTTTCATGTTGTGCGGATGCCTTATCATCGTATCCCAAAGCAACTACTCTATTCCGAACTTAAAAAATGGAAAGTGTATTGCTGGTGGTCAACAAAAAGGTTTAAAGACTGTCTCAAGGCAAATCTAAAAAAAATGTAGTATAAACACTGAACCAGCACTACTTAGATCTCAATAGCTGAGCTTCTGAAGTCACCACATAAGTTGCACCCTCTCAGCATCTATCATTTACTTAGGAACAAATCTGCTTAGCACTGCTGGATGCTTTGCTCCTATGTCATCCTAGATAATGCCAGCAGCTCCTCCTTGGATTCCCCCCTGCTTTGCTTTGCAGGAGGTGAATTATCTCTTGCAGCTACTAAAAGGAAGATGGAAGCTACCATAACCTTTGGGTATGATGGGGTGGATAACTTTATCCACCCCAAGGGCCGCTTGCCATTGTGTGGAATCTTCCGGGGGCTGCACAACAGTGGTGGGTGTGACCAGAAGCAAAAAGTGGGTAGATGCCACTCTTACCAGGGTCAGTAGTGGTTGTTGGGACAGCACAGGTAAGGTGGCATTGCTCGCCTGCCTTCTGAACACCAAATGTTGCTGCTGGGTTGGGAAGCCTCAGATCCAGGGGCTGAATGCGGCCCCCACTCTGGCCTCTGTATCTGGCCCTGGGAACGCTCCCCAGGCCACCCAATTCATTGGCCCTGCGTCACACTCTTGAGTCTTTTTGCATGGCTGGAAGATGCCCTTGAACTCACGTAGTGCCTCTTGCTTGCTTGGCTGGAGGATGCAGTGGGGCATGTGAGTGTGTCTAGAAAGTAGCCTACTGTCCAGAGGTAACATTTCTTGCTCCACTCACCTCTGCCTCAGACCCCACCTACCACTGGCCTATGGCCCTTGAGAAGTTGCCCAAAAGGGAAGGCAGCCCTCTGGCTGAAAAAAACAACCTTCCTCATCCCTGCTTTAATATGTAAATATTGCACAATATGATTGTGCACTGTTGGGTGCTCAATTAGCCCTATAACTTGCAGACTAACCGTATCTGAGGCTCAGAAGCATATTGTGGTCCAGTGGCAAGAGCAGCTGGGGACAGGTTGGTTCTGCAATTACACGCACGGACTTCATTGGGTTTTGCCACTGTCTCAACGGAAACCTCCTAAGACCCAGGTAAGGAATGGCAGTTTGACAGTATTCCAGTCCAAGGCAAAGTTGAAGTGGCCCAAGTTGCGACAGCAGCTTGCAAGGATATGCGCAGGAAATGCAAACTCTTTGGCACCACCTTGGGGACTACTTTTGCAAGACATATGGCTGGCGAGAGATGAAAGATTGCCGCTCTGTAATGCTGAGTGGAAAACCATGTAAGCATGTCCTGTTGTCAGCCAGCATTAGGGAGATGGGAGCACATTCACTTAAGATGCTGCACGTCCATGAAAACAGAGAGCCAACTAAAAAAATAAATAAATACAAGCATAGACTCTCTCGTTCATTTTTGTCAATGTTGATCAGCACAGAGTACCAGCTGCACAGAACAAGAATGGAGGAATCACAGATTTGCAGAGGATGGATGGATGGAAACTGATCCAGCACATGAATAAAGGAAAGGCTCCATATCCAAATATTCTTAATAGCAGGAGTGGGGGACCTGTGACTCTGCAGATCTTGTTGGACTCCTATCTCCATCAACATCTGCTGGGCCTCCGTGTCCCCCCTCCATGCCTAATGGAAACATCCCAAGCTCATGCAGCTCACAACGTACTGTGAGCAACGATAAGATCTAACGTGGATGAGAGGCCAATATATGGGTGGTGTTATTTCCCTACAATCATGACATTTAGGAAATTGGCAGGCGTACTATTAGTGTCATCAGCAGCAATATTTGGATTTAAAATTAAAGCCAAGAGCACCCAGACACTCATTCAATGAGATTAGCATGGCTACAAACCTCTGAGAATACTCAACATGCAGGTTGTTAAATAGCTACAGCCATAGAGTTGCCCTGCAAAATTCGAAGAAGTGCAAATTTCAACAGGTTTGCATATTGTTTCAGACTTATATAAATTAGGTAGTTTCCCCTTTAAATGCAAACTGAATCCTTAGCAGAAATCCATTAGTAAAGATGGAAGGAACCCAAGAAGCCACCTAATCTCCTTGCCCTGGGACTTCAGAAGCAGGGGGAAGACCACTCTGGCCTCTGCCATTGTTCAGAGGAAAAGAGCCACAAGAAGACTCTAGCAAGAAGAAGACTCGCCTGGCCCCAGCCATCAATCAGAGAAGGAGCAGCTGCACAGAGCTTGCTCCCCACTTCACAGCCAGAAAGAACACTACCCTGAGTGCTGGATGTCCTGAGACTGCAGAAGTGTGGGGAGAAGAGATTCTGGCCTCTGCCACAACCAGAGTCTAGAAGCCACCAGGCAGGTGAACTGCACCCTTCCAAGTAAAAACTCCAAAAGGGAAGATTAGTGGGTGGTGCCAGAGCAATCTTACACCTGCCTTCCCATGCTGTATATGGCATTCCAATTCAATCCTATACGTGTCTACTTGGATGAAAGTCACATTGTTTTCAGTGGCACTTACTCTCAGGTAAATGTATATAGGAGCGCAGCCTTTAAGCATAGCCTTATTATTAGAGGGCAGGCTTATCCCCCCTCCAGATGACCTGATCAGGTCTGAAAACCTCTCAATGTGTCTCCCTAAACGCCTTAATTATTTTAAATCTCTCTCATTAACTCTTCGGGGGTGGGGAATGGATGCAATAACTATAAATGAGTGTTCTACATTTAAAAATAATGACCCACAACATCAGCCTGCTAATCACACAGTGAGAGAGCCACACGCCCTTTCATCTGTTATTGGCACCCCAACTACAGTCCTAATTAAGCAAATTTGCTTTAATTTAAAATGAAAAAGATCTGGGAAAGAATAACAGAACTGTCAGGCTACCGGTGGCAGCAGCAGTGAAAGGCTTCACTTCGATGAGATGGAAACATGAATGAATTATCCTTATAGCCCAGCACTTTTAAATACTAAAATTATCCAGCTTCTCCTGGATCTTATGAATGGTGTCACTGCAGCAAAAAAAGCTTTCAAGGTTTGTGATTAAAATACATGTGGCAGAATGAGTCATGGCTACTTCTCATCTTATATTTTAAAGGCTCAATCCCACTCTCAAGAGTGACTTTTTATGAATGAATTACGGTGTCCAAAGAGGATGGGGTTTCTGCACCTTTAATAGATGTGCAGAAGAAAGACTTTCAGCAGATATAGTTTGCCATACAAGCTACTCCTGCTGAAGTTCTCTCTTCTGCACAACTATTAAAGGTGAAAGGATCCTGTTAGTTTTTGCATCTGGCCACCCTCTGATGAATACAATCTGGACATCCATATGATCCATATATATATATACGTGTGTGTATGTGCGTGCACAGAAACACACTTAAGAGGAATTGCCCTTTGCATGTAAAACCTTTCATAACATGAGAGGGTAAATGATCCTTCTTGTTCAGTAACTAGAAGAGAATTTCAATCCGTTTCATGAAAAGGAGATCACATTTGTCCACTTAATGCAGCTCTTAGAAACTGCAGCAAGAGGGCAGAGAAATCCATCCATTTGACAGAACTGGAGACCTGAGGAACCTCTCATCATCTCTCAGTCAAGCCCACCTCCCAAGATCATCATGAGAAATAGTCTCCTTGGGGAAAGTGTGGTATATTCATGTGATAAATCCTAGCAGTAGTAATCTGAAAACTGGGCTGGCTAGTTGCAATCAACTCAAGCTCCATTTTCAAGCAATGATCTAGCCATGAATTGGTCAATCAAACTGACAGGTCCATGACTGTTTTCTACCCTGATAAGATTAATTGAAAACCAAGTTTACATGGTATTAGAAAAATACAGGGCAGCAGTCTAGCAGCATTTAACAATGACAGATGCAAAGGGCTGAAGCTTCTAAATGAAGCAATCTCTAGTGTCTGGAACACACAGCAAATCAAGTCAGAAATGCTTTTCAATGGAATGTTCTGTTCAAATAGTGTATTGTCCTTGACTATCAAAGTTGGTGCCTTGACTCGCTTGTTAGGGTCGCCACAGTTCAATACAGCATCATAAAAGGCTTCCAAGCCCCACAAATTTACCAAATGCCTTTCGCATAGCAAAGCCCCAGTGACTTGAATGCTCGAGTGGCTGTGTTGCAACTGGAGAGCATTTGAAAGATTTTCAAGGGTGCAGAATACAAAAGAAGGAAGGCTGGCCTGTGCATTTAAATTTAAAGCAGCACACATATCGCTTGAACAGACATAGCTACTGTGATTAGCGAGACAGAGAAAGAGAGCAGTGCATACTTCACAAACCAGCATCTACAGGCTCAATGCCTAGCAATAAGCTGCCTTTTAAGCCAACTGATATCTAGTAACTTTTTAAAGCAGACACACGCACACACAGATTCCTTTGTGCAAGCCGTAAAAAGAAAGAAGCCATAAAAAGAAGAAGAAAAGGGTTGGGAACAGAAGCTCAGGCACAGATAAAACAATGTCTCTGGAATTCAGAAGGACATTAGGTTTGATGGAGGGAATTTGACAGGCAAAGAGAGGGTGCAGCATTCCAGATGAGATTCTTTTTTAACCGTTGCCTTTATGCCACCATTAATGCAGCAAGCCGATGGGCTGAGATGGGGTCATTAAAGCCACGGTGTCAACTCTGAAACTAATGTCAGCAAAGGAGTTTTGTCAGTTCTAACACTTTGATTCTTTCTTGCATTTGTTGCTAGGCCCAACTTCAGAGTTCTCCCTTTTGGACCTTCATGTCACTGTGGTACAACCCCACTCCCCAAACGCCCCTCATGAGATTCATGAGTTAAGTTGTCTGCAAAGATGAGGCTAAAGCAGCATGCTTTGCTTTCATTCAGATTTAGGCAAGTTTGGAGAAGCCAAGAAGTGGGTTTGCTTATCCATCACAATGAGTTTGGGAATCGCTGATGGCAGGAGAAGAGAAAAGGATCAGGGTAAGGTCCAAAG
This sequence comes from Podarcis raffonei, assembly GCF_027172205.1. Classification (NCBI taxonomy): domain Eukaryota; kingdom Metazoa; phylum Chordata; class Lepidosauria; order Squamata; family Lacertidae; genus Podarcis; species Podarcis raffonei. The sequence continues at coordinate 34,587,140 of NC_070610.1, forward strand.
AATGAAAAGCCCCCCAAACAATCCTAGCTGCATTTTGTTATTCGGCACTATTGGCCCTCAATGGGGTTGTGTATCCTCATCTATATAAGGTGCAGCTATTAGGTCCAAAGGAGGCTGAGTGAGAATCTGTATTCAGATGGACAGAATAGCCCGAGATTGAGGAAGAGTAAAGGTGTGTCCTGACTGCCCTGAATGCGGGACACATATCATTCAAGCACATATCATAAATGTAGGTCTGCACAGTTCATGGATCAAAGGGCCCTGTTGCCCTAGTACAACTAATCCACTTTAAAAGAGAAGCAGACTTTTTGTGCTTAGGAAAGTGATGGGGAAACACATTGAAAAGTGTGAGTTGTGTGAATGTCTAATGGGAAGAGGTACATTGGCCCACCACAACCAACACCCGAATAAAAGGATGAATGCTTATTGTCATCTAAGTGCCCTGCAAACAGGAAAGTATTCTGAACACAGTCTAAACTTCACATAAGCTTTTTGTCAGCAAACCAGGATGAATGCACAATATATAGGCCATCTGGAGAAGCCCCAAGAGCTAAATGAAGGAGAAGACCAACAGCTGGATGAGCACCAAAAGCTTATAAAATAGCCAGCAGACTACAATTGACACAAGTCAGTCCAAAAAGGGGAGACAGTGAAGGGGACTCTGGTGAGCTCTGGGCCAACCCTCCAGATGTGAGAGGTTGCATCCATGATAAGGTGGATAGTGTCCTTGTTTTTTAGTGAGATTTTGAGGAGTCCAAATTCTGTGGCCACAGAATCACAGCCAGAACACAGGCCCAAGTGTAAAATAGCTAGCAATGAATTCACCAAGCAGTGACTTTCACATTGCACCCCTCTGCAAATCCATCTGACTTTGCGCATTTGCTTCGAGTGATGAAAAGGCAAAACAGGAGGCCAGATGCACCACGTTCCCTTCCAGCACTCTGCATGGCTGGAGGCACAAAGAAACCCAAAATAGCAGGTTGCTTCAAGGGTACGCTTGGTGGTGTTCAAAATTCACGTTTAGCCTTTGCAAGAACACATGCTGCCAATCAATCACTCATTTGCAGCAGACAGAGTTTTGCAAGGAGAAAGGCAAAATGTGTGTGTGTGTGTGTGTGTTGCTGTTGTGTGTAAATGTGAGAAAACGGGGGATAGGAAAACTGGGAAGCCAAGCTGCCATTTGCACACACACACTGTCACACACACAAATATTGTATAGTTCAAATGTCAGAAGTGGCACAGAACTCAGCGCAACAATACATACAGCAATCACCAATCCACCAGTAGCAGCGCATGTCAGGAGTGGGGAGGTAGAGCTACACTCCTGATACTGGTGTCACTGCTAGTTATCTGGACAGGATGGAGTCATGCCAAGACTGGGGCAGGATGAGTGTGCAGGCAGAAAGTATGCCACCAATCTGGCATTCCTGCCAGTGCATTTGTCCCAGCCCTGCCTGGATAAGCAGCAGTGTCAAGTTTATTATTACTATTATTAATAATACGAATAGCCTGGCTTTTCTCCAGACCAGGACTGAAGGCAGCTTACACAAATTAAAACAACACAAAATGCTTAAAAGCATAAAAGACAATTGTTAAATAGTAATTACACACCAATAGAGGATGGCTCTGCAGCTCCACCCAGAGCGGCTGGGGCAACTCAGTCAGATAGGCAGCATATTATTATTATTATTATTATTATTATTATTATTATTATTATTATTATTAGCATGGCAACAAGGATCTTAGCATTTTGAAAACATTTTCGCATGTGCGTCCACAGTGCGGTGCTGCTAGACACTGCTTAGATAATTATAAAGGGTCACAGGCAAAATGTTTCTTACTTCAACCACGGCTACTGTGGTGGTTCCAACTGCTACCCGCTCCCTTACTGACCTCTTTGGCCACAGAAGTTGGAACTAATTTTGTGAATTCTTTGTCACCATAGCAGCCACTTCGCAGGGAATGTAGTGTTGCATCCGACAGCACCTGAAGCAACTGGCTCATATTCGATAATGTTCCTCACCTCTCCCCAGGAAGCAGGTGGTGGCTCCACCGGAGGGAAATATTTAGGGACATCCCAAGCCACCGCAGCCATGAACCACTTGAAGTCCTTGCACTTCAGGTGCTTGCGAAGCTCTTTCTGGGCTGAGATATCGCCAGTGGAGAGGTGTCTGTACTCAGGCCGCCTCTGGTAAACGTACTCTGCGAATTCATCCATCCACGTTTCTGCCACGCGCTTCAGGTTCTGAGCAGCAGAAAGCAAGAGTCAGTCATCTCTTCCCGCTTAAGTATTAGCACTGATAACACACACACACAATTACAATACGCCATTCCCTTATCTAGCTTTGGATGGTTGTGCATTAAGCAAATGGAAGCCTTTTGCATTCAATTGCTATTAGGAGCCTGATAAAAGTCAGACTGATGGCTTCTCTCTTCCTTTAAAAAAACAACAAAAACGCCCGCAGAAACTTCAATGCAATTACTGAAAGGGATTTAATTAACGAGATACAGTAAAGGCTCACTTAATTATTTCCATGGAATCTTACTGCAGATATCTCTCTTGCTTGTTGCTTGATTGCCTGAGTTGATTTTCCACATCATTTCCATTTGGAAATATGTAGGAGTTTGAAGTTCTTTCTAAAGAGATAATACTGAGTATAATCCGATGTCCTAACACTCCCCCTTAAAAGCCCAATATATTCCTGGGCTTGCAAAACTAATATCTAGAGACAGACTTCAGTTTTGCCTCATCAAGACACTGCTAACTTCTTGTCAGTGGCGGAAGAAGCTGCTTGGGTGCCTGGAGCAGTGCGCCGAGGGGCGGGGCAAGCCGCCCATAGGGGTGGGGCGCATCACAGGTCCTCTAGAGTCTGCCTGCCTCCTCCCACTCAGCTGCCCTACAGCTGGGGGTGGGGAGGCAGCAAGTGGACCCTTTGGGCAGCTTGGAGCCTGTGCTTGCCCAAGCCACCGCATCTCTCTCAGGAGAGACGCTTGGCTCAGGAACGCTGCAGGCCCTGCGGTGAGTGCCACCTGACATTGTGTTCCCCCCCCCAGTGGTGACACATGGGATGGCCCGCACCCACCGCGTCCCCTCTTCCACCGCCTCTGCTTGTTCTTACAAGTGGGAGCTGCAATAAAATGTTGCAGTGTGGATTGCTCCTATTCAGGGCTCCTGAATCATGCTCTCTTTTCCAGCAGGCTCCATATTATTTTATCTCCAGCCTCTCATTTTTCCACCCCCACCCCCATTATGTGAGCACTGAGCATGCTCAGATCTTATAAAGTTCTTTGTCCTTTAGTCCCCCCCCCCATAAAAAATGTTTAACTTCTTCAGATATTTGGATTTCCTAACCGTGCTGACACCTCCCTCTTGGTTCTCAGTGGCCTTGCATGGCTATATAGTCACTGGCACTCAACACCTGAGTTCATTATTAAAAGGAATTGTTCCATCTTACATGAGACATTACTTGTTCTGTACTGGAATGCAGCACACAACAGAAGTAAACACCATGCCCTGAGTTTTGGTCATTCAGTATAAAATATTATTGCAATCAGGGTTTCTTAAACAGAAGGAATGATGTAAACATGAATTATCACAGCTGCTTCCAAGCAAAGGATTGAGACACAGTTCTGACACGCTTCATGGTGGCAGTAATCCAACCCACATATTTTGTACTGAGAGGAAGGGATGGTCTAAGCCAGTGTTTCCTACTCTATTTCCAAACATGGGCACCTTCCACCCTGTTTCCTTCCTGTGCCCCTCCCATGGGCATAGCAGAGGGGAGGCAGTTGCCCTCCAAATAAGTACAAATCAATACAAATATGAGGTTCTGCCCCCCAACAAAAGAATGCCTCCCTAACAAAAATCCTGGCTATGCCCATGCCCCCCCATAGAAATGTAGAAAGGTAGCAATTTAAAGGTTTGTTTGTAAATAGAACATGTTTTATTTATATTTTTTTATAATTTATACAAAATACAATTACATAAAATGATAGGAGCATAATGAAATATTGTTGAAGCAGAAAAACATAGAATCACAGAGATGGAAGGGACCCCAAGGGTCATCTATCTAGTGCAACCCCCTGCAATGTAGGAAACTCAGCTAAAGCATCCCTGACAGATGACCACCCAACCTCTGCTTAGAAACCTCCAAGGAAGGAGAGTCCAGAACCTCCCCAGGGAGATCCATCTTCTCCATGTATTATAAAAAGTAAACAGCACTTATTTGACCCCAGTTATTTGACACAGAGGGGGAAACCTACAGATACAGTCCAAAAAGCACACAGGGAGTTCTGTATATATGGGATAATTTTAAAAGCAACTGGTCCTCACTGACCTGGTGCAAAAAGATCTTGTCATCCGGAGGAGCCCTGGCTGCCTAGATAAAACACTATAGCTCCCCACACCCTTACCTGGGAGTAAGACCCACTGAACTCAGTGTGGCTTTCTTCTGAGTAGACACTTCGTTATTTACTAGATGCAAGTCAGCAGCACCAGACGACCCTGCTCAGCTAGGCGCTGGGGTGGATTTCACCCCACACCTTGAAGACCCGGGCTGCTGCCACCACTGGGTCCTACACCCCTTGGCAACATCTGAAGGCCCTGGTCCACTAGGCGCTCAGGTGGATTGTACCCTGCAGAATCAGGCCCAGGCTGCCACTGGGCCCAGCACTGGTGGCAGCAACAAGCAGCTCTGGCTTGCCCAGCTCTACCCATTGCCACCCCACTGCTGCACTTGCCTGACCGGGGGCTTATAGATTGCGGGCTCAACTGCTCAAAACGGGAGCCTTAGCAATTGCCTTCTCCTGCAAAAAAAATAAACCAGGACTTCTCCAAGAAAACGCACCTGGCACAAAGGAGTGCTGGGCCCCGGTGGGCTGACCCCTTACCCACTTGTGCTTGGCCAAGCAGATAGCTAGCCAATCAAGATTTGTTTTTTTAAAAAGGGTTTCCCCCTTTCACTTCTCACTTCCCTCTGTGGCCCCCTAGCCTTGTGCTGTGGCCCCCCATTTACACATTTTTCACCTGTGCCCCCTTTGGAATATTCTGCCCCCCCGGGGGGGCCATATGGCCCCTGGTTGGGAAACACTGGGCTAAGCTCCCCAAAACTGATCTGTAGCACTTCAGACAGCAGCTGGGAGCATCATATTTTTAAATGGCTCCCACCACATTAAAAATCCTTGTGATAAGAGAGAGTTGTCAGCTAGAATTCTCTACCTGCAACATTTTAAAAATAATAATAAATGAGACAATCTTAAAAATACAATACAATATGTGTCATCTGCAGCAATCCAGTCTAGGAAGAGCTCTGCGAAAGCTGGGATAGCTCAGTGTGTACAGCATGAGACTCTTAATCTCAGGGTTATGAGTTTGAGCCCCACGTTGGGCAAAGGATTCCTGCATAGCAGGTGGTTGGACTAGATAATCCCTGTGGCCCCTTCCAACTTTTCAATTATATGATTCGTTGTGTCATTTACTGAATTACCTGCAGTTCACCTCTAATCTGAAGGAGCACCCACATGTTCTAAAAACAGGAGGTTGCAAGTGTTACCCTAGTGTTGTTTCCTCTGTTTTCTCCCCACTAGATGGAAGTACATTTTCATATTTTATTTTTCTCTTTGATCAGACTCCCAGATCAAGGCTTCGTTGAGAGGATATTTTGAGAGTGGACGTGTCACATACACCCCACTTCAAAAGCAGAACTTGCAACCTCGGCGACGCTAGCTGTTTAATAGAGTACTAGTCATAGAGCACTGAAGGGTATCTTCTGTGAGAAGATGAAGAGCAATACTCATCTCATAATCTGTGGCGTAAGATAATGTTTCTGCTTAGAATGACTTCTCCCATTGTGATTTGCTTCCGACATTCATTTAGAAGCACCTCTCTTGAATTTGATTAATCTGCTGTGCTTCGAGCGTCTGAACAAAGCTAGATGTCTCAGAACCTATAAGACTTATCTGAATACAAAGGGAGCGAGATAGAGAACAAATGGAGCACATTTCAGCTGGCACAGCAAGATAGGTTACCACCTGCTTTGTCTCCACAACAGAAAGAAAAACATTTATGCCAGCAGGAACTGGGGATGTGAAATTAGAGCTGTTTAGGAGATGATAGCTCGGGAGTCCTTGTTCTTAAATGACAGGAGTTTTTGTTTGTTCGTTTGTTTATGAAAAACAATACAAGTTCATCCTTCTGAGAAATTTCTGAGCCGTCATATTTTGACAGTATGGGCAAATGGGACAGAAACTAGAAAGCGCATGGCACCCCTCCCCCAGCTGCACATCAGTTCCGGATCATTGAAATGCAGAATTCTTCAAACCTCATGAGGTTGCCACTGCAGAGATACCCTTGCAGAAGTTTGCCCCCTCTTGAGCACATTTATAAAATTATACTATGTGCTGTATTATTTAGCAATTTGCCAGTCACTCCTAGCTTAGTTACTTAAGGATAGACACAGCTACCGTTTACCAGTTATTTAACACACCAGCATTAGGCGCAGAACCCATGAATGAAGGAGGCCTTCTCTAGAAAGCCAATCCTCTATGCTAAAGTGGCAAAAAAACCAAAGGGGGCTGGGGAAGCCAAGTTGAATCTGGAGGAGGTGGCTCTGTATACTTGAGGAGGGGCCGAAGAAAGTTAGCTGAAGAAGTGAGATCTGAAGAGGAGGAGAGAATTGGGTTCATTGATTAAAAAGGGCTGAGCCCATCAATGTTGGTGTTAGGTTTTGTGGCGCTCTTAGGAAAGGAAGGTGTGGCTGGCAGAGAGGAGCCATAGACTTGGCCTCCCGGCAGCAGCATTGCTGCAGCATAATGGGACAGGGCAGGGGTGGAGCAGGTTGTCCTTGCACCTGCCCCAAAGATGCAGGCAGGTGCACTGACTTGGAAGAACACAAATGTCATAGACGGGCTGGATGCTGGTGGGAGACACCTTCAGGGGAGCCCCCTAGGGAACCCACCGGGGAAGAAGGCTTAGAGCCAGCGGATTGGTGGTAGAATGACGGTGAGTGGTTGAAGAGCCAGTGTGGTGTAGTGGTTAAGAGCGGTAGTCTCGTAATCTGAGGAACCTGGTTCGCGTCTCCGCTCCTCCACATGCAGCTGCTGGGTGACCTTGGGCTAGTCACACTTCTGTGAAGCCTCTCAGCCCCACTCACCTCACAGAGTGTTTGTTGTGGGGGAGGAAGGGAAAGGAGAATGTTAGCCACTTTGAGACTCCTTAAAGGGAGTGAAAGGCGGGATATCAAATCCAAACTCTTCTCTTCTTCTTCTTCTTCTTCTTCTTCTTCTTCTTCTTCTTCTTCTTCTTCTTCTTCTTCTTCTTGAAGGGAGAAGGAGCAGATTGGGAGGAGGAGGTGTCAGAAGCAGAAGATGTGATCAGGTTTAATGATTATGAAGACGTTGTTGTTGTATGCAGGGCGAACCTGTACATGTGTTCTCAGAAGCATGCCCATTGAGTTCAAGGGGACTTGTTGCCTCACTCCTGTTCTGTCAATGGTGTGAGTGACTGGAGACAAAGTCCAGCATCAGCTACCAGCTCTACAGATTTTGCCCTGGGAGACAAAAGTCTTCACTGAAGCCCCCTGACAGCACCAGTGGTTTCCTTCCTTGTGCCCCAGGGGAAGTGGCGGCGGCAGCAGGATACAAAGGGGAGAACCTCTTTCTCATCTTGTCCATCGTCATCCTGCTTCTGGGCTGGCCACAGCAGCTTCTCATGTTCCTCTTCCTGGGGTGGGCAGGAAGGAGGGACCTTATATGGCCATCTACCTCCTCCTTTATGTTATCACCCACATCTACTAATAAATGGAACTCAGTCAGAATGTAGAGAGTCACCAAACATGGGCCACAGCCGTGGTGTACCTCTTTCCTCTGTGTCCCCTCCCCCCAATGCTGTTTTGCCACCTCCCTACCTGCTGCTTGGAGCACATGCATCTTCTGCCCCTCCTTATCCTGTCAATTGCCAGCATTTAAGGTCCAAATGGGCTCACAAAGGTACCTCTTTCTGCAATATTTACACAAAAGATTCCTTTTTCCTTTTCTACGTGAGCTCTTGAAAACGCATCAATTGGTAAGCTTGCAATTCATTGATTCCATAAAACGACTTGATGAGATCACTTCATGTTAACTGAGCCTCCTTTGTTTGGCAGTTGGCTCAGGAAATGGAGCATGTGGGAACTGATTGGGCAATCAGCTGAGCTTTTGCCTCTTGAACTGAAACCAAAGGGAGCATCAGAGCAAAATGAGGCTTGCTGACTCAGGGCAATTTCCAACATACCCTCCATATATTGCAGCAACCTGTGCCAGGGTTGTTATTTCCAACTGGAATTGATTTCACTGACTGATTTCCTGTCAGTGGCAAGAGTAATGTTAAAATCGGCCCTTAAGCTTAGAGTCCCATGAATGCTTCTATCAAGCCTGAAGTTGAAGGGCCAGGCAGATACCTGCAACAATATTTCTCCTAAGAGAACCACTTTGCCAGACTTGCTTTGTGGGTCCTCTGCTGAAGCTGAACTCTCCTCAGAATTATGTCTGAGGAGCTTCCAAGCAATAAATGGAGTTTTTCCTCTCTTGCTTACTGGAAGTTGTTTGTCCTTCCAAGGTACTTATGGCAAATTTGGCCTACGTTATCAGATCTTGCAGCAATGCATTTTTGTCCAAAATAGGCATTTTCCTCTGCAAAAGCAGATTACATTTTTTATTAGCTACTCCAAAAAAAATGGAAACAGTGGCAACATTCATTCTCAATCCTCCAAATCATGCCTTGGAGGATTGTGAAAGTGTAACAAGCACAAGAGATCTGTCCTCCTACTTAGTTTGTGGCTTAGTAGATGACCTGGTTTCCTCAAACCACAATTCACCATGTTGTTCAAAGTGACAAACGGGGTGTTGAGTGATCCCTCTATGGTTTTGCAATCCTGATTTGGATAGATTGTTCCAGTGCTTGAATTACGGGGAAGGAAGGCAGAGGTCCTTGTCTTGTCCTTGTTGTTTAGTTGTTTAGTCGTGTCTGACTCTTCGTGACCCCATGGACCAGAGCATGCCAGGCACTCCTGTCTTCCACTGCCTCCCGCAGTTTGGTCAGACTCATGTTTGTAGCTTCGAGAACACTGTCCAACCATCTCGTCCTCTTTCGTCCCCTTCTCCTTGTGCCCTCAATCTTTCCCAACATCAGGGTCTTTTCCAGGGAATCTTCTCTTCTCATGAGGTGGCCAAAGTATTGGAGCCTCAGCTTCATGATCTGTCCTTCCAATGAGCACTCAGGGCTGATTTCCTTAAGAATGGATGCATTTGATCTTCTTGCAGTCCATGGGACTCTCAAGAGTCTCCTCCAGCACCATAATTCAAAAGCATCAATTCTTCGGCGATCAGCCTTCTTTATGATCCATCTCTCACTGGACCATAAAGGACCACTGGACCTTGTCTTCTTAGCTTTTATTTTTAGAAGGCTACAGGACGGCTATGAGTTGGTGATCATGGGCAAACATATGAAGTCCCCTGATCCACCAGACTAAAAAGCCCACCTAATCCAGCATCCTTTTCCCCACAGTGACCAACCATGTGGGGTTTGTAGATTCCCCTAGCTTTTCCTGTGTAATGGATCGCTCACCCCATAGTTTGCTTGTTTGGATGCCATAGCAAAGTGTGGTTTGGGGAAATTAGGAAATCATCTTTGGAACTGCATGTGAGTGGGAAGGAAGGAATGGAAGGAGTTCTTGAGACCATCACTTTTTCCTGATGCTCCTAACTAAGGTTTGGTAGATGAGGAATGTGATGTTTGAAGGGAGCCTCCGTTTTGGGTTACAGGTTTCCTAGACAGCATTTTATACGGTCAAGTCTCACAGCTGAATGAACCTCAGAACATAAGTTACTTACTCTTGCTAGGCTGGTGCCAGATGGGACTTTGTAAGGGACATATTTCCTGTAGATGTGCCCCACTCTAGAACATGGAACGTCAAACATCCCTCCTCCACACATCCAGACCTGAGAGAGGAACAAAAAAAGAGAGAGAGTGAATGTCTATAAGGTGAGGATGTGCTTGGCAACAGCTGAAAGAGAAAAGTCAGGGTCTGAAAAACTTACAAGTGTATGCAACCCCCCCACCATTCTGTGCTCATAGCTCTTTTTAATTATTTATTTCGAATGAAAAAATATACAAAAAACAAAACAAAAAACAAAACCCAAACAAGCAAACTGAAGAGGACATAGAGACACGAGTTAAGCACAAATTAAGTACAAGTTTAAAGAAAGGAAAGGAAACTACCAAATAACCATGATAAGCTTAATCTAGTCTTATATACTATCATTAATATAAGGATAGAAATCAAAACATTATAAAGAAAGTATTAGAAATACTTGAAGTGTTAGAAATACAGAGAATATTAAGAATACTAAGTATATTGACGATATCAAGATTACTGTGCTTATTGCTCTTATTATGATGGTGGGGAAGGTCATTGCTTGGAGGAAAAAAATGTATTTTGCATCTAAGTTGTTGTTTTTTAAGAACTATAAAGGACACACTAGGTTAATACAGCATAAATATGTGATCTTATGGGATTTCGAAATTGGAAAGTATCAAAGGCAACCTCCTGACTGAGCACTTGCAATTTCTGCAAATTATTGAAGCACCTTCTGGAGTTTGTAAAATTCAAAAATGCTATGTGTATAGAGGACTGAGGCACAGTAGATGACTGTGTGTAGATGACTGAGGCAGTGAAGTTAAAAGGCAACGTATAATTAAACCTTTCAGAAGCAAGATAATGGAAAACTGAAAAGACAGGGAACAGTGTCCAAAGGACAATATACATTACTGATTGCATTAGCTTTTGGAAAGTTAGCAAAACACTCATATTAAGGTTATTTGCAATCTCATTAAGAAGTCTGATTCACCTAGGAAAGAAAAAGTAATTACGGTTCAAGATAAAGAGAAACGTTTTTGTTTAGGTGGAAATGTTATAACTAAACAAGCATTGTAGATTAAGAAGATGGGTTCAATGAGCAATGCTAAACACTAACAGTTTTAATGAACAGTCTGACTGAGCTTCAGTCAGAAGACACACAATGGCCGACAACATCCGAAAGTGTTCCAATAAGACTTTCTCACCCATTATTTTCTCTTACCAGCTTTTACATGAATCTGAAAACAAGTGGGAACTGCAGTGAAACATTGCAGCATTAAGTGCTCCCGGTTTCAGCCAGCCACACCCAATTCCACAATACTCCATTCCATTCCCCTCCCCCAGGTTTTCCATCCCTTTCCCAACAGTCAGAATTTTGTGAGCATGCTAATACCTCGTTGGGCTATTTTAGGGGTTTCCCCTATTTAGGGTTGTACATGACTGGCACTGTTTGGGCTCCATAAGGATATTGGGAGAATGAATTTGCTATTAGTGTATAGGAATAATTAGAAGGGTCTTGGAGATATGGAGGTGAAAACCAAGAGGAAATAACATTTGGCACATGTAGCAGGCATCAAACAAAAAAACCAAATTGCAGCACACATCGGAGGTACATTTTATGGCGTAATTGAAATGAATCTCAGGCTGGCTTGTAGGACATTTAGCAGCTGTTTCTGTTTGTTCATCAGTTTCGGTATGATTCCAAAGGTTTATTTCTTATTTCTTCTGGAAGATCAGTGCTCCTTTTTTTTTGCTAATTATTTTTATGATTTTCCACGGTTTTTAACAAATTGTCACTAAATTAATACAAATTCAATACAAATTTAAAAGCTGACTTCCAACCCCCAGACGTCCCCTCTATTTTCCTCCGACCATTGCTGCTCCCAATAAAATAACTTTTCCAACTATCATTTCAAAATACATTCATCCCTTCTCCCTACACATCACCTGATCAATACTCCTTCAAAATGGATTTTTAATATCATCTGGACTGTGCTAAAATAGAGCAGCAGCCTGAATTTACACACACACAAACACCCCACTAAATGTAACAGACCCAAAGGGGACTTCTGCTAATGCCTGAAAATTTTGATGGTGTTTAATGAGCAAGCTGTAAAACTGAAACACTTGTCTTTTATAGCAAAGAGCCAGCAGCCAATATAAACAAGAATGGGAAGTATTTTCCTGAAACCCAACTTAGAATAAAAACATTCTTCTGTGTAGACCCGCAGAACTATGCCACAGGTTATTACCCTTTTCTTCACAGGCACAGCAATCTGAACTTGCTGCAGCGACTCTGGATGGAGCTACCACCCTCATGGCAGAAGCAGTGGAAGGTTAAGGGGGCCAGGCAGATTAGTTCTGGATCCTATGTTGGCCAGTACTGGATGTGAAAGCAGTTCAGGATCCACCAGGCTCTGTTGTCAGGAATACTGCTGGTGGCCTTAACAGTTGTCTGCATGTTTGATGGGCATCAGGAGGGGAAGTCCATGCTGGCAGTGTGACATCAGACTACTTGAGCCAGCAGAAGTGGGAGGAGGGATGTCTCTGCTCGATCCAACCCCCCTCCCCCCAATAGCCCCACATAAGGTTTTTTTGGGGGGATTGCTGCCTAAAACAAAACAAATACTGCAAAGGAGCCAGGGAAACAAAAGGAGGCTTTCAAGAGAGGAACTGGATCCAAATTCAGGTTCTGTGTTTTAGGTCTGTCATAAACGGCATCCCTTTTCAAATGTTGGGGATGGGGGAAGGTTTGAGGCATTGGGGCAGAACCACTTTTTCTGACCTATGTGTGCTCTCTAAACCACACGTAGGCTCCTGCATGTAGGGTGAGGACAGGGGCGCCAACATGAATAAAATATTGGTGGTGGTGGGCAGATAATCCCCACCCACCCCCGATTTTAACAACGGAGGTACCTAGTGTTGGTGAAGGTTTATTCACCCACCTCACCCCACTTCTTGATCCCAGCTCTCTTGCCATCCAGCAACCCTTTTACAAGTTCACTTACAGGGGTTGTTGGGAAACCCAAGTCCAAACGTGGAAAAGAAAGGAAGGAAGACCATCAACTTTGTGGGGGTGGTGGTGGTGCCCCCCTTATATGTAATAGGGGAAAAGGGACCTGGGCCCCTAGCAGTTGGCACCTATGGGCGGGGAAGCAACCAGCTACTGCCCACCCCACCTGCCAATGCTACCACCCTGGACCCTGTATTCTGAACCAATTGAGGTTCTAAGCGCCTTCTGAAGGCTGCTCCATGCATAGTAATGCATTGCAGTAACCCAGCCTGGATGTTGCAGATTCATGAACAATTCTGGCAAGCTCTTCCCTTTTCCAAGGGTGAGCAAATCTAAAACACCGACTGCCAGGTGGGGATCCCATACGGAGGGATGCATCCACAAGCTCTCCAAAGCTATGGACTGGATCCTTAAGGAATTGGGCTGGGCAGACACTTTGGCTCAGGAATAGAAAACCACCACTCTTTCTTCTTAGCATAGTTTGCATACACACCGTACATAAAAGAACACAATTGGAGTTAAGTGGTGCTGTTAGAGCAAGGCTTTGGTTCCCCACTCAGCAGAACGACCAAGAGGGTCCCCCAAAGCAGCAGGGGTCACTTATCCCACTTCAAAGGAATACATACACCCCTGAGACCATTAAAGTCCAGAATCCAATATTACCAAAGTGCACCACTGAGGATGTCTGCAGGAAGAAAAAGACATTGCTCACTTTCGACGCAGGAGCCTTCACCCAAAACTCCGACTGGGCTCTCTGCCCTGAGCTGACCTGCATGCACCAACCTGCTCCTTGTGATTAATGGATGCTGCCTTCATTGGTTTTCCACCAACAAAAGCAGTATTTCACTGCAAGTGTACACCTTGCAGCAATAATAATGATATATCCCCTCTGAGTTAGCTGCTCTCACTGTACATTCTTGGCAAGGGGGGCGGGGGGAACCTAACACACCCCTCTTAATAATTATTTGCATAGCAATTTCCTAAAGTCTTAAACTGTTGGGATGCAGAATTAGCATTTTTATGCTGTTTGCTGTATTATGCTAATGAAAATATATGCCGACATTTCACTGCCTTTATAATTGGCTTCTGCTAAATGGCAGTGCTGAGGTAGGACTGATAAGGGGAGAGAGAGGGGGTGGGCACTTTGGCACATAACACGAGAAAAGTTGTTGCAGCCTTGTGCAAGCTGATCTTCTACAGTCTCCTGTAACTGCAAACGATATGCTGAGCTCTCGCCTGCCTGTGATATAAGTAGAATTAGAGCCCAAGCATGGGGGAGAGAAACAGGAGTGGGGGAAAGTCATGTATATCACCTTGACCTCCTTGGAGGAAAGGTGGGATATAAATGTAGCTAACAGGTATACTTTACTGAGGACCTGCAATCCAGGATGTCTCAGCATGGGCTATAAGCCCAGTTCCAAGAGAGAAAAAATCATGTTTGACAACATTGGTGCAAACATCCTGTGGCTGTTAAGGGGAAGGGGTTGTTATGTTGTTGTTGTTGTTGTTGTTGTTGTTGTTGTTGTTGTTGTTGTTGTTGTTGTTGTTGTGTTAATGAACTGCAGGGTGGAATCTATACACATAAAACCGTTCTGAAAATGCTTTTTTTTTTTTTAAAAAAAAAGCGTTTTAAAAAATACATTGAATTTTCCACAAGGCTCACCATCGCCATCTACTGTCACATTGTAAGGTAAAGGTAAAGGGACCCCTGACCATTAGGTCCAGTCGTGGCCGACTCTGGGGTTGCGGCGCTCATCTCGCTTTATTGGCCGAGGGAGCCAGCGTACAGCTTCCGGGTCATGTGCCCAGCCTATTGCACTTAAAACTCACTTAAAATGTTTTATTTGCAGCTGTGTAGCTGAGTCCCAGGTGTTTTGTATGAATTATGTTAATGGAACAATGCATTTGTGTTTATGTTTTTCAGTGTGTTGTGAGATGCTCAGAGACCTTTGGGTAGCAAGCATCCTAACACATCTAATAAATAACAACAATCAAACAACAGAAATTTTTGGTAAGATTTGCTGAATATTGCTTGTTCTGAAGTAGGGGTGGAGGAGGAAACTGTTTTTTAAAAGGTTTATATGTGAAATATGGTGGGTCTGACCAGATTTAGCTTTCCCTTCATATCACCTCTTTGAGTGCCCACTTATATATGAGTGGCTCATTTTTTAAAAAAATAAAAAGCCTCTCTAATTATATCCAAAAATGTATGACAACAATACATATTTTATACAGACAATATGCAAAAATATTTCTACAGCGTAACTTTGTAAGCATTGATATGTAAGTATTTTTATACATTTATACGCATTGCTGTCTGCATCTCTATGTGCTGGTCACTTTAGGAAAGCTTTACTATGTATGTGTATAATATCCATCTAATATACGTATAATAAAGCATATATGATGTGAGAATTGTTCGTATTTTTAGCAAAACTCTAAAAAACAACAACACCTTGCCTCTTGGCAAGATCAAGAATCAATATGGGAACAGGAAAAAACCTCTGTAGGTAAGCTCAACATTGATATTTTCCATTCCTATTCTGAACAGTGAGTTGCTGGCACAGCCTCTTTCTGCCCTTCCCTACTGCAGGCCTTCCTGCCTTCTGCCCTACCAATCCCAATGGGCTCCAGCCACCACTGTCAGAGCTCCTTATTTCCTACCAGCTTTTCCTGTGAAGAGGATGAAAGAGATGACAAGGGGTGATGCAGAAAGCAAGTGAAAGAACCATAAAAATAAGGGATGTTGAGATCCCAAGGGCGGCAGGAGCCATTGCTGCTGCTTGGATTGGCAGCCTTTGGGTCATATACGGGTGTACAAGCAGGGCCTCTGCTCTCCAGAGTGCACTGATGAACTGACGCTAGATCTCAAGCACAGGGAACAGTGTCTAAAAAGGCATTTGTCACTCATGCATAATTAAGACACATACTGCCATGTCTGGTTATAATTACAGATCAGGCAGCTGTGAATGTGAGGAGCTTAAACAAAGGGAACCCAAAAAAACTAAACTGCACTAATAAATCCAATTGTAAAAAAAAGACAAGGGACAGAAGAGATGGCGATGGGTTGCCTATATAATGGTGCTTATGCACTGAAAGGACCATAAGCTGAGCCAGCACGGACCCTGCCATTCTGTCCACACAACAAAATGCACAATAGTGACATGAGGCTCTGTTTTTCCTGGTAACCTGATCTGAATTCTTAGTTGAGCTTTACAGGGCAGAAGAGCGAAGGCAAAAAGGAGAATAAGTCAGGGAGAATTTCCAGCCAAGAACTGCCTTCCCACCAATGGTGGAAGGTGTCAGCAAGGCTACAACTCAGTTGTACAGTTTGAGACTCTTTCCCATATGTTCACATGCGCACCATTTTATTTCTAGCCACCATTTCATCATAACTTGAGGGCTCACATATGGCAGCATGAACTGTGTTTGGGACGACGCCAGAAGATATGAAAAAAAAAATTGTGTATGGTATCAGTGCTGCCGCCCTCAGCAAAAACTGGTTTTTCAAGTCGTGAATACCTGTAAGCCTGTCAGTATCACAAAAGAGCACGGGAGGGGTGTATTTTGCTCCACCAACATTTATGCTGAATGATCCGCCCATGTGCTATATTTGATTTGAACTTCATAAACCAGCAGTTACCTTTGCTGTGAATTACAATACAGTATACACGTCCGTTTGACGTAGTTTCAAAATATATATGGTTGCTTTCTTTGATTGTGCACACCTAAGCAGTGCACAAGTGACAATGAAGTGACATCTGATAAGAATATTACACACATATACTGCCTGAAGGAGATAATTAGATCTCTAAAGCACCGCCTTTGTTGCTGTTCTTGGTTCTCAAACGGCAAGGGAACAGGGAGTTCAGTAGAAGATTATCTGTCTTGCAGTGTCCAATCAAAGCTTCATATATATCAGGGCACAGTGGATAATAACAACACCAGTCAAATGTAACAGATAAAACCAAGAGACATGCCTACAGTGGTAGCACAAAATTAAGGCCGACTTGCAGCTGAAATGGTTGACTGCAGACAAATGGTAAATTATAATGTTTAGGTTTCTTCTCAAAGTTTCAGACTGGCTAAATTCTGGGACTGAATCCAAGCTTTATCCATCTATTCAAATATGCATCTTTATTAGTATTGTTTGAAGGAAGAGAAGGCCATGCCTACAACACGGTTTAACATACAGTAAGCCTGCAACTTGTGCACATTTGTGTACATTCAGATTTATGCGTTTGGCAAAATAATATATATATATTTTTAAGTGGCAGAAAGAGGGAGGGGTTCCGGGGAAAAAGACTTCAGCAATCTCACCTGTCATTGAATCCAATGTGTTTTGACTATACACAATTTTGGCTTTAGGCTCTATCCCTGGAACGTAACCCCCAAATAAGTTGAAGGCTGACTGTATCTCATTTCATTTAACTTTTTTAGTATTTGATTGTCCTTTAAATTTTCATGTATTAGCTGAATGCCAAATTAGGTGAGACAATGGAGATCTATAAGAGACCAAGGGAGGGGGGAACAGGTGGTTGCCCATTTTGAAAAACAGAAAATGGGGGACAGGGTTGAGCACTCACTTAACCTTCTCTTCCCATCTGCTTCGAGACACAGCATCTCAGCATCCTGAGTCCTTAGGCTTCTTCATAAACATTGTCACTACCTTGTTACATGCATCTGTGTCTAATATAGCTCCTCCACCACCCCACCCAAGGCTCCCATTAAGAAATCCTCTTAGGCCAGCCACAGAATTAAGTTGTTTACTTAATTGCAAATCTTCGCCCTCTCCATCCTTTTTCAAAAGTGTGTTCTGAGCTTTTCTCCAAACAAAAATAGAGAAGTTTGCTTAAAAAAATCTTATTTGGTATGGTTAGCATGCATATTAATAGCTCAAGGAGTCTGTTAGTACTTCTGCCTTATCTTTGCACACTGTGGAATTAGCATATCAAACCTCTGTTTCTCTTACATATGTAAAAAAGTTGGTCTTCAGCAGCAGCTTCCTGCTGTTGTTACTTTAAAGCTGTACCGCAAACATATTTAGCCTGGATGTTTCAATCAGCCTTTAAGCAAGATTATTTCAGGAAGAGACTTTTAGGAAGATTTTACTTAGCTGAAAAAGATGCATTTGGCCAATGCTAAAAGTAGAGTGTAGTTTGTAATCTTGCAATTAGTCACTCCAAAATGCACCCCAGGGGTGGTGAAGTGGATACAGTGTTGGACTGGATTCAGAAGTGGTCCACTCTCCACAGGCCATTTTGACAGGCAGGCCACTGAAGTCATGTCCTTTTTTCGTTTTTGTTAATCTACTCTGCAAACACTTTTTCATCCCAAAATGGGAAAGTTGTAATTCCTTTTCAGTTTGTACTCTTCAAAGCCAGTGCTATTTTTGCTAGAAAAAGAGGTATCGGAACTCACCATGAACACCTCCCTCATTCTCTTAGAATGTCAATGGCACCCATCTGAGAGGTGCCAGAACTGAGTTTCAGCTGGAAAAAAAGCCCTGTTCAAATCATGTTTTTGCCCATAGCTCAACACAGTCCAAACTTACTTTCTAAGTTTGATGGCCTTATTATGTGCACGTAATGAACATGTATGAAGTCTGATCTGACCCGAAACTGTAAGGATGTGAGCAGTGAGCCAGAAAGTCCCCAACTGAAATTGCATGTGCAAAACCCTAAAAACAAGTCATTGTCCTTCAATCTCTAATTTACAATATGGAAATTATGCTGGCCCACCTTACAAGGTTGTTGTTAGGATAGAGATTGGAAGATTCAATCTTTGAAGGGGCAGTGGGTAACATGCCCTCTGGTGAGCTGTAGCGACAGCAGCACTCCCAAAGCATCTGTGAGCTGCCATTTTAAATCCCCATAATGCCCCAAAGTGCCTGACCTTGTGTTAATCCAGGGCACTGGGGAAATTAGAATGGTGACTGTCAGAACCACCCACCTGATATGAGGGGCCTGGAGCAGATGCCAGTTCTGAAGGGCTCTGCCAGGATCCCAAAGGCTCAGTAGTTGGTACAATAAGTGCAATATAAATGCTAAACATTAGTATCCCTTTTTACCTATACAGAAGGCTCTGGTCACTAGACTCTGTTTTCTTCTATTCCACCCCTGAGCAGTCTACAGAAAGAGATGGTTTGCACATAACACTAAACCAAACCATGACTTAGCACAGATGCACGAGGCTTCCCACAGAAGTGATCACAACTGCTTTGTTCCTGCTCTGCTCCTGCTCCACTGATGTGAGCAGCTAAGCCATGGATCCACATATCCTTCCATGGTGGGGACATAGCTTTCCGGGCGGGAGTTGATCACGGTGAGGGTTTGCCAAGCATGCCTTCCTCTTATTACGTTTCTCCATTTCGTCCTGAGTTCAAGAGTTTTCAAAGCCCATGACACCTTTGGTAAAGGCTGTTCTCCAATTGGAGCGCTTGCAGGCCAGTGTTTTACAGTTGTCAGTGTTTATACTACATTTTTAAAGATTTGCCTTGAGAGAGTCTTTCAACCTCTTTTGTTGACCACCAGCATTACACTTTCCATTTTTAAGTTCAGGATAGAGTAGTTGCTTTGGAAGACGATAATCGGGCATCTGCACAACATGACCAGTCCAACAAAGTTGATGTTGAAGAATCATTGCTTTGACACTGGTGATATTTGCTTCTTCCAATACACTGGCATTAGTTCGCCTGTGATTAGTTCCCAAGTGATGTGTAAATTTTTTCGGAGACACCGTTGATTGAATCTTTTGAGGAGTTGGCGATGGCGTTTATAAGTGGTCCATGTTTTTCAAGCATACAGTAAGATTGGTAGTACAATAGCTTTGTAAACAAGCATTTGGATTTCCCTGTGAATGTCCCGGTCCTCAAACACTCTGCACTTCAATCAGGAGAAAGCCACACTTGCAGAGCTCAAGCAATGCTGGATTTCGGCATCAGTGCCGGCCCTTGTGGAAAGATAACTGCTCAGCTAGGAGAAGTGATCGACATTTTCCAATGTTACACCATTGAGTTGGATTTGTGGTGCTGCAGAGGGGTTGGTTTGTGCTTGTTGGTGCAGCACTTTGGTTTTTTGGATGTTGAGCGATAGGCCAAGTTTTTCATAAGCTTCTGCGAAGATATTTAGGATGGTTTGGAGGTCATCCTCTGAGTGTGCACACACTACGTTGTCTTGGCTTAACTCTCAGTGGTGGTGCAGCAGCAGGACCACAGGTGCAGCACTGTAGCTGCCATCTCCGGGAACTCTTACGAGATGATGCTAAGCCATGGCTCCATTTTATTTCACTTCCACACCCCATTACTTTGCCCCATCAATAGCATCCCCACCCCAAATGCTTTTTTCTGCATGCACTTTCTACTGAGCTCCTCCCTACATTCACACACACACACCTCAGAGTGAGTTCTTATTTCTTCAAGGCAAATGCTACAAAAGGCTGTTGACATCTTGTTCAAAATATATTCATGCAGAAGGATGTGGACCCTTAGGTCAACTCATGGTAATGAGATGAATGAAGAGATATGGCTGAAATGAGGGCCCAGTATAACACAGCCCTCTCCAAAGAATCTGTCACTTGAACAAAACAGGTTGGGACTATTTAGTATCTGAGCTTCCAGTATGGTTGCCATGGTTTCTGAACAGAGAGCAATGGACTGCCTTGCAATTATATTCTTCCAATGACAAATAACAGGGGACTAGGAAATGGGATAATACAATCTTTAGGCCTCCTGTCAGAACTGTGAGATGCAAGAGGCAGCATTCATTTATCTCTGAAACACCCTAACAACAGAGAGTGCAAACTGATGTACTCTAAACAAAATGTCCATTGGTTTAGCTTGTAGGCTCCTCTTGTCTTTCGGCTTTTGTTTTCTCTAAGTATGGAATTGATTAGAAGTTACGTGACACCAGTTCAGTTCACGTGGGTCACTTTGATTCTGCTGAAAACACCCTCAAATCCACTTGGGCAATCTGGAGGAGAGGCATCCCCAACAGCTTCTGTGCAATTCATTCAGTGCACATGCTTGAATTCAGTGTGTGTACGCACCATGTTTGTAAAGGAAAGGCTTCTTTTAGGCCCCTTTGATGCTTGAAGAGAATAAGGAGGTTTGCAACAAAGCCAATCAATGACTGACACATTAAATTTATTCAGTGGTAAACATAGAGCAGGCATCATGGAGGATTAAATCAGACTAGGCAATGACTTGGAGCTAAATGCAAGTGCTACTTTCAGGAAAAAGTTGTAGTAACAACATCTTACAGTGCAAGAAGGCCAGGTGTGAGCATCATCAAGACCTGAACTTTTCGAGGGGTGCAGGAAGGCGGTAACAACATCAAGCACAATGCCTACTACATAATAAACAAAGCACAGTGGAACCTTGCTTGTCGAACACTTCGGAACCCGAACAATTCGGAATCCAAACGCTGACAACCTGGAAGTGAATGCTTCCGTTTTCGAACGCGCCTCGGAAGTCAAACGACTTCTGAGGTGTGTTTCTCCATTTTTGAAAAGCAATTTGCCAGCCGGCAACTGCGCCTCAGTTGTCGAATGTTTTGGAAGTCGAACGGTCTTCTGGAACAGATTATGTTTGACAACTGAGGTTACGCTGTAACTCTATATGACACTTTCAAATGTGAAACAACTGAACTGACCTTGTACACTTTCCAAATGCACCTAGCTTTATTAATAGAACAGTCACATTCATTTGCCTTGGCAACTTTCTGTCTTACGAGAGACTCAAAGGATGCTTAAGTGTAGATGCTTAAGTGTAAATCAGCATGCACAAGTCAAGGGCTATAGCTAAGAAGAAAGGTCCATCTTGCTCAGTATTGTTGGCACTGATTGGCAGTGGGTCTCTGGGAATCTGTCTTGAGATGCCAGGGATTGAACCTGGGACCTAACTATAATTTTCAAATATATTTTATTGTTTGGTTGTGTCTGTGGTGTTTTAGTTGCCTTGTGAGCTGTCTTGGATGCACTGGGCGCAGAAAGGCAGAATAGAAATTGTGACATAAATGAATGTCAGAAAGACTGCTGTAAAACACCAAAGGCTGCCTTATACTAGATTACACTATTCATCCATCATACCCAGTATTATTCACTCATATGGCCTAAAAAGATGTGTACTTAAATTCCTAGCAGGCATCTATGTGTCTTGGTTTTCCTTATGTAATTCCAGGTGTGGGGGAGCCAAATAATTATGGTATAGGCAGCTGGAAGGGTTTCTTACTGCCCTGCTGAGATCAGAATGGAGATCTCCCCTCCAGGCTAGGTTTTCCTTTAGCAGCTTTGGCAATTCTGCAACTCTTCCTTGGGTCCAGCCATTTCTAGCTATGACTGCACATAGATAAGTTGCCCGTATTGCCTACATGCACAATGTATCTGGGCAATGGAAATTATATGGAGGCAATTGTGTAATTTTTCAAAATGTGGCTCGGTAGAGAGGAGTCACATTGTAGTGATTACATTGTAAATGTTGTCATTTTGGTTTTTGGTGTGCTCAAAATGGAGTTTATGTTATAGAGCAATACTTAGAAGGAAAGGCTAATCGCACGCCCAAAACTAGATGTGGCCCAACTTAAAAACAAAACAATAAACAACCACCCCAAAAGCCTTGAGAGGTTGTTAGTTTGAGCAAAGCAACAGAGGCGGATGAGGTGGATAGCTATTAACTGCTGCTACTGCTGCTGCTACAACTACTCCAAAGTTATTACCCAATGTTTCTTCCATGTAACTTAAGGCAATTACTTTCAAGAAGCTCAAGGTCAGTCTGCCCCCAGCCTTCCCCAGGTTATACTCACAGCAATCCTGTAAGATATGTTAGGCTAAAAGGTAGGCAATGCTCAAGGTCATTCTAAAAGTTCATAGCTGAGTGGGACTTTGAACCTGGGTCACTCCAGGCCTGCTCTGACATGCTAACCCTGGGGCAGCCAACATGGCGTCTTCAAGGACTACAACTCCCATCAGCCCCTGCCAAGATGGCCAATGATCAGGGATGGTGGGAGCTGTAGTCCAACAACGTCCGGAAGATACTACTGTACATGAGTCTTCTCACATGGGAAAGCAGCTTGGAAGGGATCATTGTGAACAGAAAAACTCCTGGAGGGTAAAGGGCTAAGCAGCACTCTGCTCCTCTACTCTTCCGCTAAAACTTCTAGCCTCCTGTGGCTACTTTTGGTTGAAGGAGGGGGGAAAGTCACTAGACAAATACACTTGACTACATCTCATTTCATTTGAGTTTTAGAGATATAGTGCATGCCTCGTACCATACAAAAGCAGCGTGTACCATGAAGAAACATTTTGACTGCTTACCTTGAAGGAAATTTCATACTGCTCCCCTCCCCAGATTTCTAAACCTGGATCGTAGCCACCGAGATCCCAAAACCACTTTCTGTTAACAGCGAACAGACCTCCAGCCATAACAGGGGATCTGACGAAGGAATATAACATACTGTCAATGGCAGGCATCATCATGGCATGCTTGAAAAGCTGAAATGACTGGCAAAATGTGCTTGATGGAGACAGATATGGTGGGAGTTACCAGCATGTTATGTGACAAGGGTGCCCTTCAGATGCTGCTGGACTCCAGTTTCCACCATCCTTGACCAGTCTAGCTGGGGCTGATGGGAACTGGAGTCCAAAAGGATTTGGAGGGCACCACGCTGGCTGTCCTTGGTACATGGTGTGGTTCTCATGAGCATAAAAGTGGGGAATGGGAATTTCAACCATGAAAGATAACACAATGTTTCTCCAAGCAAAAACACATGGAGTGACAATGTTAGTTGTACGCAGAGTAAACCCACTGAAATAAATGCACAAGTATCTATTCTGGGTATGATTTAGCTGCCTATTACCCATAGTATGCAAAGCCCATTCAGACAAAGCTCTTGCAGCCAAACATAGATAGAGTGTTTAATGGTCTCATGTCATATTGTCCATGGAATATGAACGGGGTTTCACCTTTACAGTATTGATGTTTCCAAAGATATGAACACATTGAGTGGAATTTTAGTGAATGGTTTTACCGAGATTTTGATTTTGACCTTGTATTTCCAACTCTAGCTAAAGTAAGCAAGTTGTATTTTTTGTTAATACAATGCCCTTGAGCCTCAACATAATAAACACAATTATTGTGCCTGTTTTGTATGCAGATGAGCTTGTAGCCTTCAGTACAACCCCTAGGTCTCATGCTCGATGGAAACTCAGCCTGTAGCTAACCCAAAGTATGTGCGACTGAAACAATCACATATTCCTTCCCAGTTTACAACTGATTGCTAATAATGCCCTCAATCCAGCTAAGGTTCTCACTTGAAACCAAGGGGGAAAGTGGCTTGCCAGCAATTCAAGGCTCATTGCTTCCAGTGGCATTTAGTTATACTGAACTTTAGCTGGATTGGGGTCAGTGTGTTGGTTACCCTTTTTCAATGGCGTCATTCATTCCTTTCCATCTACTTTTCACAATGGCTATGAAACACAATAAATAATGAAATCCCTGCAAAATTGCATCCTGAATTGATTGCTCACTTCAATTAGTTTCAACTCAAGACACGCCCATGTTCAGAACACTATTTATTTTACTTTATTTGTTTTACAGATTTATAAACCGCTTCATAGACAGAGGCTGTTGAAGTGGTATACAACATGATAAAATGAGATAAAGTATAAGAATTATAAACTCTAAAAACAATAAAAACCATTTCTGCAAGCTCTAAAACAATAAAAAACATTCCTACGAAGTCCACAACAAACATAGGGTGGAATTCATAGTAGATTTTTCTTTCAATGAAAACATTTCTGCTTGCTTGGCACAACAATCTCCCCTTTTCTCCCCTGCATGCTGCTCTGGGTGCTTTCTTGATCCTTCAGAAGGGATTTTGAGGAGTCATGGAGGGCACACAGTGGGAGGAGTGGGGCAGCCCTGTTGCATTAGAGTCCTAGCTCTGATTTCCACTAGTGGAGTGGATGAGTTGGATCCGTCCCAATAAAAGCATTTCTATAGATGTATAACAAGTGTTTCATAAATGGCTGGGCCACAACTTTTTAAATAAACAGTAGGTGCCTAAACATCAATATGATTTCAGAGGGCTGGAGCTGCAACGCTAAAAGCCCAGTTGTAATAAAAAGTAATCTCATCTCTGCGGCATGCTGTACTCTCAGCAGTGTCCCACCTGAGAAACACAGTTGCTTTATGGGGCAAGGGGCTCTTTTAGGTAACCTAGTCCCCTCTTTAGGGCTTTAAATGCCAACAGCAAACCAAACCAAACCCAAACAAAACAAAACAAAACAAACAAAACAAAAAACTGCATCCAGTAGCCCATTGGCAGTCACTACAGCTCCTTCAGCAGAAGTATTATATGGTGTCCATGGTATACCACCCCCCTGGTAAACAACTTAGCTATTGCATCCTACACTAGCTGCAGCTTTTGGGTTAAGCCCTAAAGAAACCCTACATAGAGCACATTTCAGTAATGTAGTATTGACATCACCAAAACCACAGTGGCCAAGCTATCTCAATGGAGGAATGGCTGAAGCTGCCTTATTAATTGAAGCTGGAAAAAATCACTCAAATAGCAAAGATGGATCGAGCAGCATCCCTAGACTACATACCTGTTCTTTCAAAGGGCCTCTGTCTTGGCTGGAGTTTAAACTCTGCTTATTGGTCCTCATCCAGCCAACCACTGCCCCCAGACACTAGTCCAAAGCCTGCATGGTCACATGGTCACTTCTGTTTCAGATCTTATGGAGCTGTGTGTCATCATAATACTAATGACACTTTGTTCAAAATAAGGCCACTCTACATGGTTTCATAGGTTAAAAAGCATCGTGGGCAAAATACTGCCCTGTGGCAAGTCATAACTCAAATGCCAGCTGGCCACAGGGCATCCCCTCAGTGCTACTCTCTGGAACTGCCTAGTATTTATCTGGAACATGTCATAAACCACAGAAAACTGAGCCTTACATAAAGTGTGTGCATGTACACATTTGTAGGTGTGACACATGGTGCAGTGGACAGAGCTATGAGTGGGGAGACCCGGGTTCAAATCCTTGATCAGTCATGAAACTCCCTGAGTGATCCTAGCCCAAGCTCCAGCTCTGGTCTGACCTATGTTGCAGGGAGGTCATGGAGATAGAAAGGAAGAACGCCTTTGCCGCACTGACCTCCTTGGAGAAAAGGTTGAATAAAAAGCAAAACAAACAAATAGCGCACACACAATATACTGTGTGGCCATCAAGTTTCACAGGTATGTGGAAATAGCTGCCTCTGGTCCTGTAGGGAAATTCCAATTAGTTAAGATTATGGGAAAGGTTTCCATAGTTCAGGTGGACTAGAAACGAGCCAAATGAACGTTTTGCCTCTGGAAGCGTACAGGAATTTGCAGCAGGAGGACGAAAAGAAAAGGGCCCCCATCTTCGTTGTCTGTTGCCCTTGGGTGTCATGAAAGATCAGGCTGGAATGATAATACAATGCCGAAGTACAACAGTCAGTTACATTTAATGTTTGAAAAGGAACAAACATAAAAGCTACTAGTTAACGAGAGAGCCTGGGAGTGATTTTTCATCATCCCGACATCCCCTTAAGATTAAAGTTCCACTGCCAAATACAAGCAAGGCCAGCAATATTCTGGCCAGGCGATCAATCTTTAGTTGCAGGATGCCACCCCCGCTCCCTTACTGCATTACAGGCCTTAAAAAAAAGAAGAAAGATGATCATAACTAAGTAAATCCTACCAATATTTTAAAGAAAATTAACTCAGAAGACAGGTAGAGGGGGCTTAATACCCAATTATAACAATCCCTACCCCTCACTCCAGAGGACAAGCAACTCTTTCAAAGGACTATCTGCCCTGCCCAGGGGTTTTCTTTTGCTTTGTTTAGGATTATAGATGGCTCATTACAATTTCATGAGCAATTCTTAAAGATGCAGAAAGTCTTTGATAGCCTTTGCTGAAAATGGATCCCTGCAGGTAGATCAATACCCAGATATCTTATCCTCCTTCTCCCATAAGAACGCTCTTTGAAAGTAATTCAAGCACAGATAAAGTAAACACACATACACACACCTGTTAAATTTCTATAATTTCCACATTGGATCCATGTGTGCTTTACCTTCTGCCTCTGAAAATGTTCACGTTTCTGATATGCATCTAATCAACACAAGCAAGAAGTTCCGAATCATGAGTCAAACACAAAGTGAGAAAGGCGTGATACCTGATGAAACCTCTTACAGTTTATATTTATATTCAGTTTATATGTGAATGTTGTAAGGGCAACTCACGTCCACATTTCAAAGGAACACCGTGGAGATGTGGTCCAATACCTTACACAGGAGGTTTCTTGTTCTAAGGAGTAGGGTTATTCTAAAAAAAGTCATTTACAAGTCCCTATAGTGTTGTAAAAGCAAAAGAACATCTGATGATCCAGATCAAACCTCATATCTAAGCAGTCAGGAATGATGGGTGCTTGAGAGAATCATCTACCAAACTGACCTGTGCTCTTAGGAATTTGACAATGGCTGTTCAAGGAACCTACATTGCTTTACTGACAGTGATGGATGGGCAGGGGTTCCCTAGGCCAGTGGAGGGGAATCCTTTTCACTCCAAGATCCACATTCAGTCATGGACAACATGGGCACATGCCAATAGTGGGTGGGATTCGGTGCAAAAGTGGGTGGAGCAGGAGAAGTGAGTCTTACTGTTGTACAGCATTTTTAAATTTAAAAAAATCAGACTCTAGTCAGGCGTTTCTGACACCCACCCACATCTCTCCATCCATGCAACCAACAGACATTATCACAGTTTAAGAGCATATTTCAGGAAGGCATGGAGCGGGGCCGTGGAGAGGCATGGCCCGGTGAGGGGTGTGGTCTGGGGGCCAGACAGAGAAGCCTAGAGTGACAGAGCAAAGCTGTGGGGAGGAGCCCCTCTGCCCTGATTTTTCATCACCAGGAGCTTCCCTGTAACTGGAAGTCAGAGGAATGACAGCCTTCTCTTCCAGTTATTTGTCTAATCCTCTTTTGAAGCTATCTACTTTGGTGGCTACTGGGACGCGGGTGGCGCTGTGGGTAAAAGCCTCAGCGCCTAGGGCTTGCCGATCGAAAGGTCGGCGGTTCGAATCCCCGCGGCGGGGTGCGCTCCCACTGCTCGGTCCCAGCGCCTGCCAACCTAGCAGTTCGAAAGCACTCCCGGGTGCAAGTAGATAAATAGGGACCGCTTACTGGCGGGAAGGTAAACAGCGTTCCGTGCGCTGCGCTGGCTTGCCAGATGCAGCTTGTCATGCTGGCCATGTGACCCGGAAGTGTCTCCGGACAGCGCTGGCCCCCGGCCTCTTGAGTGAGATGGGCGCACAACCCCAGAGTCTGTCAAGACTGGCCCGTACGGGCAGGGGTACCTTTACCTTTACCTTTTACTTTGGTGGCTATGACTGGCTCCTGTGGGAGCGAGTTCCATAGTTTAGCTATGTGCAGTGTTAGGAACTACTTTCTTTTATCTGTCCTGAATCTGGTGTTATGAGAGAGGAAGAAAGGAAGGAAACATTTTCTCTATTTTCTCCATGCCGTGACAGACCCTATTTTCCAGGGACGTCCCTGATTTAGAGAAGCTGTCCTGGTTTCTGATTTGATCCCAGAGTGTCCCGCTTTTCCTTAGGAGGTCCCTATTTTCATTGGAGCAATGTTAAAAGGTATGGAGTTACCTGACCCCCAAGCTGTTTGAAGGCAATCCTGTATAGGGACGGTTTTAAAAAAATATTTTAATGTTTTATAATATTTTTATATATGTTGGAAGCTACTCAGAGTGACTGGGGCAACCCAGTAAGATTCATATTTATAAATAGTAAAATTATCATTATGGAATGGGACATTCCTATTTTCATAGGAGAAATGTTGGAGGGTATGCCGTGCATACTTTTCTAAACTATTAAGCCACCTCTTACTCGCCTTTTCTTGAAACTAAAAAGTCCCATATGCTGCAAATTTTCTTCATAGTCTCTCTTTGATCATTTTTGGTTGCTCTTTTCTGAATATCAGCTGTAGCGCTCAAGTTACCTGGCAATGGACATATTAGCAGCTTTCCTGCTTTGATCTTGTAACAAAGTTAACTGCAACTAGAAGGATGCAAAAGGGTTAATCCCAATCCCAAAGACTACTTCTTACTCAAATAAAGTAAAGCTTGATCAACCCACTCTTTTTTAACAGAGGAATTGCACAGTACAGCACACACTCTCACACAGAGCCAGCCTGCCTTTTCTCCAGACACTCTCGAACCTGCACACGGTGACACTGATTCAAGCCGACAAGGGCCTCACACTTTGCTAAGTGGATGAGACACACAGTTAATGATCTGGCCTGTGATCTGCCACGGAGCAGAGAAACTGGGTGAATATTGTCCCTTTGATCAGTAATACAGTCAGGGAGTGCAAAGGCACTCCCTTCCCACTTATTTGCCCCAGTCCACGCCGGTGGCACATGGGAATAAAAGATAAATGTTCATATTTCATTTACTCCGAAGTCTCTGGAGATTAATACGGCCGTCAGAAGCAATTATTTGGTGGCAAGGATGAAGACCAAAGCTCACGCCGCGCCATGTCTCAGCTACACAAAAGCATTGCCAGCCGGTTATCGCTGGGTAGCAAAGTCCCAGAAAATGCTGTAATTAGGTTGTGGGAAAGGCAGCCGCCCGGGTGAAATGAGAAGGCAACTAGGTGGCCCAAAGTAATTTGGCTTCCTGACATGTGCTCTTACCTCCATCCTTCCTATTTTATTAGCGCTCTATAATATACCGTTACGCTCTTATGGAAGGTAATGGGGAGGCAGGCACTTAACTGTAATGAAATTAGATTCCTCCTCCTTTGCACCAGAGGCACAATGACATTTTCTTGTAAAAGCCGTGAAAGCAGTTTTTAAAAATGGAAGTGACAGAAAAAACACTGGCACCCACTTCCTGGCAGAGGATGAAGGAGCTGAAAGCTGATGAGGTTGAGCACTTTATTGTCTCGCGTTAGCTCCCGCTCTTCATCCAAAGTCGCAACAAAGATGGGCAGGCAGTGCTCTTGACACCCAAGGAAATGAACCTGCCTCTTTTATCACCCCACAAAGAGAGATTGTTTCCACATTCCCACTAAATAAAAAATAATAAAAGGGGGGAGGGGCTTGGTTTAGTAATAAAAACTAAATGAAAGTCGTCTCTCTACATTTACACAGGCTCATTTGGCGGGATGTGGAATGAGATGGAAATGAGCCTTTCTAAGAGCATGCGTTATGAGAGAGAGCAAGGAAGGGTGGCACAGGATCAACACTATGATGCCTAGCATGTGAATCCCTCTGAATAATAAAATCCGGGGTTTGGTGATACTGCTGAAGTACTATTTCCATTTGAACTAGAGTTTCTGTGATTTGTACAGAACAGCCTGACCCAAAATTTGTTGCACAGCAGCAGTAGAGAAACCAGTCAGGTACTGGACTACCAGCACTGGCCGTTTCTTGGTTGGTCCTGGGAGGTGGCTCTGCTCCCAGATGGCAAGGCAGAAGCACCTATCAGTAGGCTTTGCACCTACAAGGGGCATTGCACAAACAGATCCCTCCAAGGGAAGGGTAAGTAGGTATATGAAATGTAAGGCACAGCAATACCTAGTAGGGACAGATCTATCTGTCCATTCCAGTTTCTGTTTATTTCAAGTTCATCCCATTCCCACATCAGTTTGCAAACTTCAAAAAGAAATCCTCATGAAAATTCACTGCATTAAAGGAAAATGTTATGAAAATGATATATAGATGGTATATTACACCAGTAAAACTTGCAAAAATGTACAAAACATGTAAGAAGTGTTGGAAATGTAAAGAAAAAGATGGTACATTTTATCATATGTGGTGGGAATGTAAGAAAGTGAAAAGCTTCTGGGAGTTGATATATAATGAACTGAAAAAAATGTTGAAATATACATTTGTTAAGAAACCAGAGGCTTTTCTCTTAGGAATTGTCGGTAATGAAATAAATAGAAAGGACCATAAACTTTTCCAATATGCAGTAACAGCGGCAAGAATATTACTGGCCCAGAAATGGAAACAAGAACAAATACCAACGTTGGAGGAGTGGAGAATGAAGCTGATGGACTATGCAGAACTCGATAAACTGACTGGGAAGATCAGATATCTATGAGATCAAAAGTTCATCGAGGACTGGGGAAAATTAGTTAAATACTGGGAATGTATAAGTGATAATGGAATAATGCTAGTGGCATTTAGAGAAGCTCTGGAGTAGCATAAGAAATATTGTAAAAAGGCAAAATAGAAGTGGGGGTAGGTATAAAGGCAATAGCAAAATTTGGAAATGTGTAATTAAAGGTTAGAATTTGGATGATTGGCAGAGAGGCCAAAGGAAGTCAAAAACGGAAAATTTAATAGAAATTGTAATGTGGTATGAATGTATGGAAAATTAATAAAATATAATTTATAATGAGAAAAAAAAGAAAATTCATGCATATTTGTGTCTGCATTTCTTCCATTAGCTATTCACTTTTACAAGCAATTTTGCTTTCCACATTACTTGCACTACTCTACGGATTTTTCTGCACACTTTCTTCTGATATCTAGCTATCTATATCTATACAGGGTTTTTAAAAAATTTACTGTAGAACTGCATTGCAAAATTCAGGCAAGTGTGAATTTTGCAGAATAGCTTTGTGGATTTTTTTCTTTGTGGATTGATTCAGGAGATATGAATTGGGCAGATTTGCATTGTGAATGGAACAACGCCCACCCAATCCCATTCTCTCCCTGGCTTAATTGCATCTGGTAAACCTCAGATCAAGTTGTGGTCCTTTACTAATGCTGGCATCACAAAATGAAGACACAGCAGTGACATCAACAGATTGATACCTGATGTATCTCAGTATCCTTGAAAGGGAAATGCAACGTTTTCCAAACTGTGTTTATGTGTGAGGTGTGGACAAATGTACCCTTCTTAAGTGAACAATTTTTCTGTTTCCTAGCAACAAGAGCTGATTTCTGAAACCATTCTGTGGTGTAAATATTTGTGGTGGATTCAAGACAACTGAACCTTTCAAATTATGAATAAAGTTGAGAGGAAAGCCCAGATCAGATGTCCTATCCAGGGTGAATGGAGAAACATGATGGGACTGAGATTCATGTCCAGCTGAAAGTCTGCATAGACCTCACACATATACAACCACATGTGGAAAATACATTATCCCTATGACCAGGAACTGTTTTGCTAGAGTTCACAGTGAGTTGTATGCATGTAAGTATCATTAGGCAGACATTCAACTGAATGCACACAGGCTGGGATGGTAGCTGCATGCACTCATCATGCCTACCAGTGGACTGTGACCAAGAAATGTTTAGGCATTTAAGGGCAAGTTTGAAGGGTGTCAATGTGACACTAGTTTTTCTCAAGTTTATGATCATTTCCTCTAGTCCACATTTCATTTTCTGATAAGAATATAAGATGGTGCCATGCCAAAGGAAGTATCTTAAGGCTGCATATATGATTCCCACATTTATGTTTTCTCAGCAATAATGGAATCAGATCAGCCTTTGAAGACAACAACTCACATGGAATAACCCAGTTTGGCTCTTCAGTATGTACTTATTGGACTTATGCATAAACTTGTTCATGGTCAAATATTGTTGATTTAATTGAGTGTTCAAAGGATTATCTCACATTGGTCGTGATATGCAGGAATAGATATTCTAAAATTATTTATATGCTGTCTTTCAACCCTTAAAAAAGCCACCCAGGCATCTCACATAAAAGCAATAGAAATACATTAAAACCCTGGAGCGTTAAAATCGAGATGTGGAAAATATGGAAACAATGAGGAGAAGCAGGACTAAGATGTGGAGATTTGCTTCAGAGATCCGGACTGTGGGGATCTCCAAAAAATTAATAAATATAATTCTGATTATAATTTGGTCTTTTTTATTTTAGTTTTTTTATTTTAATTGAAGTATTATGATTGGATATATTAATTGGATGTTTCTTATTGGAAAATCAATAAAAATGATTTTTTTAAAAAAAGAAATACATTAAAACCCAACCTTTTAGATGTTGAACTTCAGCTCCCATCATCCCTGGTTGGGCTTATTGGAGCTGAAATCCAACAACATCTGGAAGTTTCAGGTTTGAGGAAGATCATTCCGCATGCCAAGCTAAAAGCTAGGTGAATTTGTCAAAAGTCTTTAACTTTTTTTGAAAAAGCATTTAAGAAAGGCACCATACAAAAGCCTTTAAGATCATGGTGCAGAGGCCAGCATTTTAAGAAACAAAAAGCACACTTCTTCAACCTGGTGGCCTTCAGATGTTTTGAACCACAACCCCCACCAAACCCGGTCAGTGCAGCTTGGTACCAAGTGGGGGAAGGCTGAAATAACACAAGATACTGCTCTGTTGGTTTCTCTCATCTCAGGTTATATTAGGCTGTAAACACAATCATCTCTATTAATGTTTTCTAAAAATTGCATGGATACAATGCAAGAATGGAGTAAAATATATTTTTTAAAAAATTCTGAATGGGATTAAGGAGTTCCAATGCAAAACACTGTCCACTAGGACTCAAGCTTTGACAAAAAGCAATGCAGTCGAAACTAAGTTGTCTTTGGGGGTCAATTAAAGTGGACTCTCAACAAGCTCTTTCCATCTTTTATGACTACAGCGGTCCTGGAAGGGCAAGACCTTCGTTAGTTGGAAGACGCAGTGCCTCAGCAAAGAGTAATAGACGGAAAGAGATTGACTGCATTTCGCTGGAGAAAAATGAGTCTTGCAGAAGTCAGCATTCTGTCTCTGTCTGTTCTGTTCCCAGGAAAGAGACAACAACTACAAGCATATCTGACATAGCGTGCTCCATTTTAGTGATTTTTCTACCCTCGTACATCACCCTGTCAGCCCCAATACCCTTTGGATACCCTTCCCTCCTTATCATTCTGGGAGTGGCACATAAACTTGCATTTCCCAAGGTGACAACTCTGCACAGTCAAGAGCTCCCTGCGTAGAAATCTAAAATGAACGAGTCTCCCCTTCTCCCTGTGCCTCTGCTGAGAAATTCATCTTGAGGCTTGATTTCAACATCCTGCTGCACTGGCAAGATTAGCAAGCAGACCTGTGGGGGTTCAGTAGTCTCCCCTGCTTTAGGTTCCATTTTAGAGCTCAGATGAGAATACCTAGGGATCAAATTCTGGTAAACGTGATGAACACGGAAAGCATAAGTAAAAGGAAACAGCGAAAGCTCATTCAGTGCCATCTTCTGTAATCTGAGTCTACACTTCAGGTGGCATCTGAAAGCTACTAGATGGCCTGTTGTGAAACAAGAGAAAAATGATAAGCAGCAGCAAGCAACAGCAACAGACCCACTGTTTTTCTATTGAGTCAAGAGAATTAATAATGTAGATACCCTGTAGCCATGGAGCACCAGCTAGGAAGATTCCATACGTGACCCAGTAGCAAGACCTTCCAAAGCAAACGAGTTCAGAAAAGTAACATTCATTGTATCAGGGAAGGTGTGTGACACTGGGCCATGGGCGGCAGCAAAGTGTGGTCAGCATCTGGGACAGAAGTAGGTAGGAAGTATGAAACAGAACGTAAGAGCAGCCCTGCTGCATCAGGCCAATGACCCATCTAGACCAGCACCCTCATTTCACAGCGGTCAGCCAAATGCCTATGAGAAGTCAGCAAGAAGGACCGGAACATATCAGCACACTTCCTGCTTGTGATTCCCAGCCTGTGATTCACAGGCAGGCTACCTCTGACAGGGGCAGAAGAATATAGCCATCACAGCTAGTAGCCATTGATAGCTTCTCCATGAGTTTGTCTGATCAAAGGGTCAAGCCACAAGATCAGAATGAATGACCAAAACTGATCAAAAGTTCAAGCCAGAAGTTCAGAGGTACAGCTGTAGGTCTGAGTTAGTATGAGGGCTGAGCCAAAAGATCAGATGCCAGCCCAGCCCAGCCCAGCCCAATCCAATCCACAACCACACATGTATTTTTTTATATAACTAAGCCAGGAGCCAGGAGCAGAGAGAAAGGGCTGGTCTGCCTTCAGACCTTCAGATGAGAACTGATGGTGACTTAGCAAGGTTCCTATTCATATTTGTGACTCTTATACTGTTTCCTGCAAGAGCTGGCCAATGAAAGCCAACTCTGCAGATGGAGCTTGCTTGTGAAACACAGAAGACCCAGATCTCTAGAGTGCTATTCTTTATTTCCTTCCCCTGGGTTTCCACCAGAGCTCTGAAGTGCTGAAACTTAGAGGTTGAGACTCCACTACACTGGCTGAAATCCAAAGACCCTTTCCCCAAGAGCCTGACAGTGTATTTGTGTGAGGAGGGGGAGAAGAGTGTGACTGCCATTTCCCGCCCCCCCAAATTATCTGATTAAAAATCCCCCCTCTCTGCTTGTATTCTCTTACATACACAAGCACGCCTTCTGTAATGGTAATGGAAGTCAATATAGATGAGCTGAATGCCAAAGTCAAATCAGCTAAAATATCAGTTTGAGGGCCGTTGATTTGAGAATGAGAAAAGTGGTAGAAAGTGAGACAAGGTATGGATGAAGTTAATACTATGGGTTAAGGGAGACAAATGCCCGTGAGATGAGCTCTATGGCAAGGGTTCTAGGCAGAACTAGTTAAACATTTCTAGGCAAGCTATAAAATAGTGAAGAAGAAGAAGAGTTTGGATTTGATATCCCGCTTTATCACTACTCGAAGGAGTCTCAAAGCGGCTAACATTCTCCTTTCCCTTCCTCCCCCACAACAAACACTCTGTAAGGTGAGTGGGGCTGAGAGACTTCAGAGAAGTGTGACTGGCCCAAGGTCACCCAGCAGCTGCGTGTGGAGGAGCGGGGAATCGAACCCAGTTCACCAGATTACGAGTCCACAGCTCTTAACCACTACACCACACTGAGAAGAGGCAAGGGCCTTTCATAGAATGAAATAGGCATCCGGTCACATGAAGGTGCGCCCCCACCACCTTCAAGCGGTGAGGCTAATGTATCATTCATGACAACAGGCAATGCCATAGTGGATACTTTAAAGCCAACCACATAGCTCTCCCATATTTGCATGCAGTGGCTCACCATATGAACTGGGCAGCTAATGCATGCCTACCACAAGCCACCCACAAGTGTTTACACTGTGGAAATGTGCCAGTTTGATTGTCACAAGCCACTGCATAAGAAAATCTAATTGCATGGAACAGTTTCTATGTGGTTGCATTTAAAGTGGCTAGAGATGCTTGAAGAATTTGATTTCTGTGAACACTGATGGGGAATGATCTGATCCGCACCTTGGGAATTAGTGTGTAGATCAGAAGGGAAATTATCCACTGGATTCAGCACTTCTACAATAAAGTTCTTAGCTCAAAAACAAGTACCAAGGTAAGTTAAAATCTGTACTTTAGGATAAAGTACTTTTAGGAATGGATAAATTGAGAAGAAATATGTATTATGTGATCAAATATGTAAAATACAGATTTTTAAAAAGTGAATTAATATGAAAAAGACACTTATTCACGAACACATACTTATTAATGCACGCATGTGAAATTTATGACTCAAACCCCCAGGTTCTTATCTGAGAGGAATTTAACCCAGGTTTTTATGGAAGAATGGATCTTATCAATCTGAGTAGTTGAAAATGAAAACATAGGCAGTTACAGCATATTATATAATGCACTAACGATCTGTCAGACATTCCATTTGTTTCCCAAGGTGTAAAAAAAATGTCAATTTCTCTCCAGGAGCTTTCCATTTTTACTTGGATAATTCATCTTTGGAGTTTTTTCAAGTGCAGACAACAGTGTCTGTGCGATACACAATGCACATTGTTTCTGAAGATGAATAGGGCCTCTTATGTTTTTCTAAATTAAAAAGTCATTATAACCCTGCTTATTGCAGCACTATTTAGATAAATATGATAAAAGAAATCATACATTGGAAGAGGCCTATTGCTAGACTAGCAAGGCAATTGAAATGGTACCTCCCACACATGCTAAAATTATCCATATGCTTACTGGGCACTTCAGATTGGTATTTCGATTATTAATCTTAAAAATAACACTTTGTGAAATAAAAGCTTTTGCGGAGAGGCCAGCTCTGTAGGGTGGCTACAACTCAGAAGGGCTAATTGCTATGCTGGGCTGCCTCCCCCTTGAATACATCCTCCTTTAATAAACTGTTTTAGTGATTTCTGAAAGCTCCATTCACACAAATCTATTCTAAATTATGTTCCTCGACTGTGTTAAATAGCTTAACAAATCACTGAAGGCTGTTCTTTATTAAGAAGAAAAAAAAAGGTTGCTTTCTTAGTGAAATGCGTGGCAGTCTGGGGTGAATTAATGACATTAGAAATATCTACCCTTCAGGGAACATTTTTCAAACACCACCTACACAATGTCAGGGTTGATCATCACTTCAGCACACCAATTCTTATTTTGCCTCCATGTCTTAATGTGGTCCAACTGTACAGTGTCAACCATAATCGGGGGCATCTTGCCCATAGACATTAGTGGCGTGGGGCACCAGGGCACCAGGATTTTGGAGGGCGCCACAGGCTGAGTGTCCGGGAAGGAGAGTCAGGGCACGCTCCCTTCCCCGCTCTGGGGCAGCCCTCTCCTCTCCTCTCAGCCGCCCATTGGAGCACACTGTGTCTGGCTCAGGGAAGCCCCTTTGGATCCCCTCCCGCAGGGGCTTCCTGGGCGCCTGGCGGCTGCAATCGGGGGTCATTGGGTGTAGAGTCATTCCCAGATGCCTGATTGCTTGCTCCTTTGTCCCCTCAAGACTCTGCCCCCTGGCTCTCACAGTGTTCTTGGAAGGTTTGCCAACGTCCTGAGTGAGTAGCTGGAGGTTTCTGTCCCTTTGAGCCACTGGGAGCCAGCTAGGAGAGAGAAAGAGAGAGAGAGAGAGAGAGAGAGAGATGGATGGGTGCTCCTAGCTGGCTCCCAGCTGGGGGGTGGGGGTGGAGAGAGGGATGGGAGCTCCTAGGAGACCAGGAGTGACCTGTCAGATTTTGGCTGGCCCACATGCATTTGAGACTACAGAACATGGCCCATAGGCTGTCTTGAACCCCACATATATATTCCCACGTAGTGGTAGAGCTGCTGCTTTGCATGCAGTAGATCAATCCCAGGTTCAATCCTCAGTATCTTCAGGTAGAGCTGGGAATGCTCCCTGTCTGAAACCCTCACCACTGCCAGTCACGGTGGACAATAAATTCAGCTTCCTGTGTTCCATAAGCCACTAGTAGTATATCCTATCAGGCGCTTTAACAGAGAACTATCTCATATAATTTATGTAAGATGATCCTTTTTTTCTGTATTTATTTCCCTTCAATCTCTTGTGAAAGGAAAGCACCTCTGAACAATAATATGCTTTCCCTTGGATATGTTCCAGCTAGTTCTGCAATCTGATATTGAGTGTGTACTTAAGAATTATTGTGGGTAAAAGGAACACAAGCAAAATTGGCTTGGATCACAGTGGGCAGTGCAACAAAAGCCCTGCTAGTGCTTAGAATGAAAAATCACACTGATCTGTCCTCTTTGTGCCAAAAAATGGCCTGAAGTGTTGCACTGCTATACCAGCTGACAATTCCTTCTGGATCTTTTGCTTTTGTTTAAAACAATGATGCTTCCTAATTCTGTTGTTTCTGTGCAGATCACATTATCTAGTTCTTGCTGCATAGCATCACTTGCTTATAGATTTCTTTCTCTTTTACACATGCATACATGAACACACACACCAGTTTAAGAAAAAAAACACCCCTTCCAGTCTATAATTTCTGACTTTGCTCTGCTGTGAGCTTCTTGGATTGTTTTTATGAAAAAAGAACTGTTGGACTGGCTTTGCAGTCATTTAGATGTTTTTTTTTAATTAAAAAAGATCTGAAATTAATCTGTCTTACGTGGTGTTGTATATATAAGTGCATTGTTAATAAATGAGCAACTAAAAAAAGTTTGTTTATGTTTCCTGATTTCTTTTCCCAAGCAGTGTAACGTGGTGTCAGCTTCCTAAAAAAAGGTCGACAACTCTGGGAAGTGGGGGGGGGGGCGGTATATGAATGGTATTATGAATGGGTATAAACAGCCTGTTTTAGTAGGCCAATGCATAGAGTTGGGCTTCTTGCTAGAGATTTGCCTGACTTCCCAATCATATCTGCATGCTATTCTTTCTACTCACTGGTAGTTTTTCGCCTTCCAGGGTTGAGGATGACAGGAGTGGAACTAATGGAACTAATGGAACTAATGGAACTAATGGAGAAGAGGACTACTAGAGGTGTCCTTTCAGCATCAACATCAATTTACCCCTTTCATAAACTAAAGGTCCAGTAATGCGCTAAAGTTCCAAGCAGTGCATAAGGGAGTTTATCACCACTGTTTTACAAGTTTTAAAATAGGACAATAGATATCATATATATATCCTCACAATCTCATTGAAGTTATTTAATATTAAATAAAATGGTGTATAATTGCAATTGTACTGTATTGCGAAAAATGCATAAACAAATGATGGCTTGTATTTTTTCCATGGCAAAGATAGGGTGGGCTAGCTTTTGTGACTGAGACACGGGTCTGGATAGAATTTCAGAATGTTTGCTTATGTTCATGAAGCAGCCCACACCACTTGGAGTCACAAGTTGCTTTGCGACATAGGAGCCAACTCCTAGGGGCTGAGGTCCTTTGCCCCTCCAGGAAAATATTAGAAGGGGCTGGGCCCCGCCAAAGTTGATGGACACTGCCATTCAAATGGTGTGAGTGTGCCACATCTTATGATCGATTATGTGGGGCAGGGCTTACCTGGGCTCCCCCAATATTTTATTCAAGTTGGCACCCTGGCTTTGCGAGCAGACACAGATCCCTCTGGGTGTTGCCCAAGATGCAAGCAAAGCTGGAAACAGAGAGGGACAGAATTCATATTGATTTTGAGCTGAAAAAGCTGGGTTTTGGCCAAGATCCTCTATCCCTGTCTTAATGGACCACAAATGGGCTGGTTTCACCTATCAATAATTTATATCCAACTATTTTATGACATATGTGAAGTTTATATATCAGTATGTTGGCTGGAAGGACAGAAAACAGGCCTATAATGATTTTCAGCGTGCCACTTACAGCTGAGATGGGATCAGTCTCATTCATTGGTTCGGGAGAAAATGCTACTTCACCCTACATTCCACATAAGCAGAAAAACTGTAGTTCGTGGAAGAGGTAGGTAGGCCAGTGGGTCTCACTGTAATGGGAAAATTAATAATGATTCATTCACACATGTTCTGTTATGCTATGTGTACAGTAAAAGAAGTCATTTGGCTGAAAAGATGTTATTATTGTTAATTATTATTGTTATGTACTGAAATTCTCACCCTGGGCCAGCAGGGGGATACTGTAGATAGTTATGCAAATGAAGGATCGAAAGTGACGTTCAGTGATTGGATAGTTTTAGAAAATGGCAACAGTTACATTGTTCTGAAGCTCTATATAAGCGGGCTGACTGAGCTCCTCAGTTCAGTTCTGTTCCAGCTTACAAATAAAGAGCTGCTTTGGAAGAATCACTGTGTCGTCTGATATGTTCGCCCACAACTTAACAATTATTATTATTAATTATTATTATTAATTATTATTATTATTATCATCACCACCAACACCATCATCATCAGCCATAAATTCTTCTTGAGACTTCATTCGCAATGAAGGGATTTTTCTTTTTATGATTTTAAGCATGTACAGTGGTGCCTCGCAAGACAAACGCCTCGCAAAACGAAAAACTCGCAAGACGAAAGAGTTTTCCGTTTTTGAGTCGTTCCGCAAGACGAATTTCCCTATGGGCTTGCTTCGCAAGAAGAAAGCCCATAGGGAAATCTCCGGGGACCTCTTTTAAATGCTGGCGGTGGGGAGCAAAGCCTTTCGCCCCCCTCCGGCCTTCAGAAGAGGTCCACTAAGGCCGGCGGGGGCCGAAAGGCTTTGCTCCCCACCGCCAGCATTTTAAAAGCGGTCCGGGATAGCAGGGAAGCTTTCCCGCTATCCCGGACTGCTTTTAAAATGCTGGCCATAGGGAGCAAAGACTTTCGCCCACCGCCGGCCTTCAGAAGAGGTCCTGGACCTCTTCTGAAGGCTGGTGGGGGGCAAAAGTCTTTGCTCCCCCCCGCCTGCCTTCCCGGGATAGCGGAGAAGCGCAGTGCGTTTCTCCGCTATCTGGGACGGCTTTTGAAGGCAGGCGGGGGGGGAGCAAAGACTTTCGCCCACCGCCTGCCTTCAGAAGACCTCCGCTTTCCCGGGGGCTTTTAAAATGCTGGGGGTCGGCAGCGAAGGCTTCGCTGCCGCCCGCCAGCATTTTAAGATCGCCCCGGGAC
This sequence comes from Podarcis raffonei, assembly GCF_027172205.1. Taxonomy (NCBI): domain Eukaryota; kingdom Metazoa; phylum Chordata; class Lepidosauria; order Squamata; family Lacertidae; genus Podarcis; species Podarcis raffonei. The sequence continues at coordinate 34,628,392 of NC_070610.1, forward strand.
AGCGGAGAAGTCTCCGCTGTCCCGGGGGCTTTTAAAATGCTAGTGGTCGGCAGCAAAGCCCTCCTGTCCCCGGAGCTTGCGGGGCGGGAGGTGGGGAGAAGGGCTTTTCTTCCCACCGCCAGCCTTCAGAACAGCCTTCTGAAGGCTGGCGGTGGGAAGAAAAGCCCTTGTCCCCCCCCCAGCCTTCAGAAGAGGTCGGGGGACAGACTGTCCCCGGACCTGGTCTGAAGGCGGTTTCCATAGGAACGCATTGATTGATTTTCAATGCATTCCTATGGGAAACTGTGCTTCGCAAAACGAAAAACTCGCAAGAAGAAAAAACTTGCGGAACGAATTAATTTCGTCTTGCGAGGCACCACTGTACTTAAAAAACAACAACAACTAGCTTGTTTGAGATTCTATCTAGCACCAGACTTCTATGCTGCTGCTAGGCACCCTTGTTCATTGAGCCTGAAGGCATTCTGGGATGGCTTGCCTTTTGCAAGTGCCCTTTTAAACCCATTTTAGAATTCACATTATGCCAATAGCATCTGAGGTTAAAGTGCTTTACTTGAAGCCTCTTATGTGAACAGCATACTGTTTTGAAATGCTTTATATGTGAACTTGGGAGGGCTGATTCATTTTTGAAGTGGAAGAATTGCCCTCAATCCATGGGCGTAGCCAGGATTTTTTTTTTAAGAACCCACATGATTAGTCAGTTAGTTAAGTATTTCTATTGTTTTACTTGATGTGGGGCAGCTGCCCCCCTGCCCCTCCTTGGCTACGCCCATGCCTCAATCAGCTCTGCAAAAAGATCCTGTAGATACTGTTACGTACTGAAGTTGTTGTTGCTACAATGTTGACAGCCGGCTGCCTATAAAAGCAGGTCGGCTGAGCTGTTTGTTGTTCAGTTCTGTCCAGCTTACAAGTAAAGAGCTGCTCTGGAGAAATCGCTGTGTCGTCTGCTATGTTCGCCCACAACTTAACACTGGCGACGAGGATGAGATCGATGGACATCAGAGCACAGCCAGATGCAGCCACCTCTGAGCAGAGCTGAATCACTGAGCTGAATCACTGAGCGAAATCACTGAACAGAACCAATTCAGAGCTGACTGTTCTGGCTAGAGCACGGTGTTCCATCCATCGCCCTTCACGCCGGCATCGGAATCATGGCTTCACTTGTGCCTCTACCGCCATTTGCGCCAGCCTCTGAATCATGGGACTCCTACCTCGCTCGGTTCGACTGCTACCTCCAAGCCAACGAGCTGACGCAAGTATCACAGGAGCGTAAGCGGGGCCTATTCCTCAGCCTCTGTGGGCCTGAGGTGTTTGAGACGGCCCGAGCATTGGTTGCGCCTGAAGCAGTCCAAGCAACACCGTGGGACACGATCCAAGAGAAGCTCCGCAACCACTACGCACCAAAGCCATCCAAGATTGCTGCCCGCCATGCGTTCTACCACCGGAACCAGGCAGAGGGGGAGTCAATCAACAACTACACCACCGCCCTGCGACAGGCTGCAATGCACTGCGAGTTCCGAGACTTAGACGATGCCTTGATGGATCGAATCGTCTGTGGGGTCCGGGACATCCATCTGCAACGGCGTCTCCTCGCCAAGCCAGACCTCACGCTACAGAAAGCCATTGAGGAGGCTGTGGCCTCAGAAGCTGCTGAACGCTCCGCCCAGGAGATCCGCAAGTCTAGCAGCCCGTGTCTTGCTAGGAAGCCAGTTCCAGTGCATCATGAAGAGGCCAGCAGTGATGAGGCATCCTCCAGTGAAGACGATGACGTGCACCAGACAAAGCGGGAGTGCAGGAAGTTCCAACAGAAGTCCAAGGGCCAACCAGAATGTGCCGGCTGCGGAGGGAACCATTCCCGTGCCAAGTGTCGATTCAGAGACGCCATCTGTAGGAAGTGTTCCAGAAGGGGCCACGTCGCTAAGGTCTGCAGATTGGCTCCGTCTGACAACCCCCCTTCCCCGACTCACAAATCCAAGTCTTCACTCCAGTCTGCCAAGGAAAGCTGTTTTGCTCTCACCAACTGCCGCTGCCCGTCTGGAACCACGATTGGCCAAACCGACTCACCTACGCGACGCAAGCTGAATGTCACGGTGCTCATTGAAGGAGCTCCATGTGACATGGAGATCGACACCGGGTCTGCCCTGTCCATCGTGTCTTGGAGCACCATCAAAAGACTGGTACCCAGAGTGTCCAAAAGGCAACTCGACTCTCACCGCGTACACCTGAGAGACTACCAGGGAAACGACATTCCCGTGGTAGGCGTTGGCCGGTTCCGGATCGCCTTCAAGGATTTTTCGGGCCTGCTCCGGTTGGTGGTGGTCGAAGGTCAGCGGCCAAGCCTCCTAGGGCTAGACTGGTTTGATGCCCTCGGCCTGGAAGTCACCGGCATCAACTGCATCTCTAATGCAGAGACTGAGGGTCTGGTCAAAGACTTTGCCGAGGTTTTTGACGGCACTTTGGGGCAATATACAGGTATGCCCATCTCCTTTAGCCTTGATCCACAAGTCGCCCCCATCAAGCTAAAGCCACGCCGGGTTCCCTTTGCTCTCAAGGCTAAGGTGGACGAACAACTGGACAAGCTGATCGCCCAAGGAGTTTTGGAGCCAGTTGACCATGCCAAGTGGGAAACCCCCATCGTCACGCCTAACAAGCCAGACGGGTCGGTGAGAATCTGCGCTGACTACAAGCGCACGATCAACAAGGCACTTCAGCAGCACGCTTATCCGGTTCCTGTTGTCCAACACCTGCTGCATTCCCTGGGTGAGGGTAAGGTCTTCGCTAAGCTGGACCTTGCCCAAGTCTATCAACAACTGCCCGTTGATGATGCCACTGCTGAAGCCCAGACGATTGTCACCCACCGAGGGGCATTCCGTTGCTGCCGGTTGCAGTTCGGGGTGAGTGTGGCTCCTGGCATCTTCCAAAGCCTTATGGAGCATCTCCTGCAAGGGCTTCTGGGCGTGGTACCATATTTTGATGACGTCTTGGTGTCCGCAGACTCACACCAGCAGCTGTTCGAGCGCCTCCGTGCCGTGCTGACCAGGTTCCAAGAGGCCGGGCTCAAGGTAAAGAGGGAGAAGTGCCAGATTGCCGTTCCACAGGTAGAGTTCCTGGGCTATCTTATCGACGCCTCCAGCCTTCACCCGACCACATCCAAGATCTGCGCTATCCAGCAGGCCCCCATCCCAAAGAACAAGACGGAGTTGCAGGCGTTCCTGGGGCTGCTGAACTTTTATAACATGTTCCTGCCCCACAAAGCCACGGTGGCTGAGCCTCTTCACCGACTCCTCAGCACAAAGACGCCTTGGGCCTGGGGTCATCGGGAGACGGCGGCCTTCAACGCGGTCAAGGCTCTCCTTTCATCAGACCGTGTGCTGGTACAGTACAGTGAATCCAGGCCGCTGGTCCTTGTCTGCGACGCCTCACCTTTTGGCATCGGCGCTGTCCTTAGTCACCGTTTTCCAGACGGAAGAGAAGCACCGCTCGCCTACTTTTCCAGGACGCTATCTCCGACAGAACGGAATTACAGCCAGCTCAACAAGGAGGCACTGGCACTTATGGCTGGAGTGAAGAGGTTCCATGAATACCTCTATGGCAGTACTTTTGACCTCATCACTGACCACAAGCCGCTCCTTGGGCCTCCTCACCGGTGATCGTCCAACTCCACCGGTCCTCTCGCCACGCATGCTGCGATGGACTGTTTTCCTGGCTGCCTACCACTACCGGCTCGTCCATCGCCCGGGGAAATCAATGGGCCATGCCGACGCCCTCAGCCGTTGCCCTCTTCCAGCGTTTGTGGAAGACCCAGCTCCAGCTTCATCGCTCCTCCTGATTGAGGATCTTCCGGCAGCGCCTGTATCGGCTGCCACTGTGGCCTCCGCATCTGCCCAGGATCGCACCATCAGCCGGGTGCTCAACTGGGTGTGGAGGGGGTGGCCACAAGGGCCTTTTGCATCGGAGTTCCAGCCCTTCGCAACCAGACAACATGAACTCTCGGCTCATCACGGCTGTCTGCTGTGGGGAGACCGTGTCGTGATTCCCCAGGGACTCCGTCAGCGCGTCCTGGAGGCTCTGCACGTTGGCCACCCGGGAATTGTCAAAATGAAGGCATTGGCTCGGTGTTACGTCTGGTGGCCTAACATGGACGATGCCATCACTGCCTGGGTGTCTGCCTGTCAAGCGTGCCAAGAGTTGAGGCCTGCACCACCAGCAGCTAAGGGACACACCTGGGAGACGCCAAAGACACCCTGGTCGAGGGTGCACATCGATCTGGCTGGCCCCTTTCACGGCCGGACCTTTATGGTAGTGGTGGACGCCTATTCCAAATGGCTGGAGGTGGCCCTGATGCCCTCCACCACTACCGAGGCCGTCATCCGGGTGCTGCGAGGCCTGTTTGCGATGCATGGGCGTCCTGATGTCCTTGTCTCCGACAACGGACCGCAGTTCACGTCAGGCACTTTTGAGCGGTATCTTTTGGGACTGGGCATCCGCCATGCCCTAATGGCACCCTTTCATCCATCCAGCAACGGGCAAGCGGAGAGAATGGTGCGCTCGGCAAAAGAGGCACTGGCGCGCCTGGACCGGGGAGACTGGCACGAGCGGGTCGCCGAATACTTGTTCGTGCAACACATCACCCCTCATGCGGCCACAGGGCGGAGTCCTGCTGAACTGCTTATGGGCCGTCGCCTCAGGTCACCACTTGACCGGCTGCACCCGGACTTTGCCGTGGCCGAACCCCCAGGCTGTGCCAACGCGCCACGGTCATTTGTTCCAGGAAACCAGGTCTTTGCCCGGACCTATGTGGGGGACATTCCTTGGGTGCCAGCCACAGTAGTGGGAGTCACTGGACCTTGCTCGTACCAGGTGGCACTCGAAGACGGACGCTTGTGGCGCCGGCACATAGACCAGCTTAGGCGCAGGTTTGGGGACTTGGACACTACCGTGGTGCCCCCAACTGCGCTTGTGGCTCCAGAAGAGACACTTACAGATGGTGAGGCTCCACCTACACCTCCCTCGCAAACTGCCAGCGTGGAGCCGAACCAAGCCGCTTCAGAGGGTCTGCCAGACTTACCACAGACTCAGACCACTCCACTTGCGGAGGCTCCACCCACAGCAGCGGATCCAGGCGATTTGGTTTCAACGCCACCTAGGGCCGCACCACAGCCTCAGCAAGAATTGTGTGGCCCTCCGGACTTGGCTACCAGTCCCCGGCGGTCTGGCAGAGTTTCCAAGCGCCCAACTTATTTAAAGGACTATGTTGTTGGACATGTATCACTGTTGGTCTAAGTATGGGAAATGTAACCGATATGCTTTTGTGCCTAATTGAACCATTATGTGTAGTGCTGTATATAAGGAAACCATTACGATTGTAACTAACGCCTTATCTCGGTGGGGAGGGGTGTTATGTACTGAAGTTCTCACCCTGGGCCAGCAGGGGGATACTGTAGATAGTTTTCACTCAGGTCCACGTCAGTTATTTTAGGCGGGAAACCCTGGGTTGTTGTTGCTACAATGTTGACAGCCGGCTGCCTATAAAAGCAGGCCGGCTGAGCTGTTTGTTGTTCAGTTCTGTCCAGCTTACAAGTAAAGAGCTGCTCTGGAGAAATCGCTGTGTCGTCTGCTATGTTCGCCCACAACTTAACAGATACCACTATTGTCTTAAAAAAATGGTTATCATGTAAGGCTTGCAGGTGAAGGAGCTTTCAGAAAGTTACTCACCTTGCTTACCTATGTCCACCTCTATTTTCCCTTACTCAAAGTGCTCCCTACTTTATTTCTTTAGGCAATAGTTAAATGGCTTTCCTGTGTCTAACATTATCCATGCATTAAGGACATCAAGGTTAGATTCCTCTAATGTGCAGCACATGGGGATGCCTTTGAAGACTGCCAGGAAATGCCAACTACACATCAGCTGGCTAATCTGATCATTTCTCACCATTTTAAAAGCTCTGCACTTTCCAGGGACAATTTGAAGTGCTGGTTTTAACCTTTAAAGACCTAAAAGTGGGTATTTGAAGGAGTGCCTTTCCCCATACAAATCTGCCCAGATGCCAAGGTCTTCAGTAAAAGTTCTTCTCAGTGTTCCTTCAGCCTTCAGAGCTCAGGCTAGTAGTGACTACGGAGGGGCCTTCTCAGTGGTGACACCACACATATGGAATGCCCACCTCAGAGATATTAGAGGTGAATCTTACCTTAGGTGCCAGGTTAAAACTATTAGGGTTCCCCTCCCCGTGATTTAATATTATTATTTTTGGGGCCTGCTGGCACAAATGTGCCCACCTCCTATGGCACCCACAAAGGTCCTCAATAAATATCCCCTCAAAAATTCACAATGAACGAGAGAGTTTGCTCTTCCTGCTTAATTCCTGCTTGGGCTTGCTTGGCCCTTCCTACATCAACCCCTTTTTAAATATGCTGACATTACATTGGATGCCAGGATTGGACACCCACCTTGTTTTTCATTCTGAACAGTAAAGAGATGCAAAGAGCTTCTTGGGAGATGTAGGTGCCTTTTTCTCATTGATGGGGCCATGCCAGCACCATTCTGTGATCCTGTCTCTTTTTCTGCTCTTTTAAATGCGGCAGCCATTTTCTGTTATGCCACATTCCGCCTCCTGCCATTTTGTGTTCTTCCACCCCCCCACCCCAGTAGCCATCTTATGGCTGGAATGTATGGTACTTTCTCAAGGTTGCAAATGTGTCCACTAACCCAAAAAAGCTGGTGACCCCTCATGAGCCCACAGATACAAGCTGCATTACTTTTGAACTTCACTTGGAGACTAAACAGCATTAGAAGCCTTTTTTGTGCTTTCACCGGATTACACTTTCTGACCCCTTTTTCTCATTTTGGGTGTATTCCCCTTTATGATTGAGGGTGGCCATTGAGACGGCACTGTCTACTGTGTGTGAAGCTCTTGCAAGCATTTGCTTATTATCATTTGTCATGGCTATTATAACAACTGGGCAGTAGGCTATTGTGGAAGAGCTGGCCCATCACACATGGTCTTAAAGATCAAAACAAAAATTTTTTTTCCTTCCAGTAGCACCTTAAAGACCAACTAAGTTAGTTCTTGGTATGAGCTTTCGTGTGCATGCACACTTCTTCAGATACACTGAAACAGAAGTTGCCAGATCCTTCTATATAGTGAGAAGGTGGGGAGGGGTATTACTCAGAAGGGTGGTGGGAATGGGTGATTGGCAGATAGCTGTGATGAGCCTGTTGACTCTTAACAATTGCAATAGGTCTTACAGGAAAAAGCAAGGGGTGAGAAGGTGAAAAATAGCTTTGTCATGTATAATGAGATAAGAATCCAATGTCTTTGTTCAGACCAGGTCTCTCCATGGTTTTAAGTTTGGTAATGAGTTGCAATTCAGCTGAATTGGTGTTGGTGTTTAAGGTGCTATTGGAAGGAAATTTTGTTTTGTTTTGACTATGGCAGACCAACACGGCTACCTTTCTGTAACTGGTCTTAAAGATGTTCTCTTTACTGCAGAGGCTTTTGTTAGTGTCATAAGAGGGATGTGAAAGAACTTTAAAAAGGATGCCTGGGGCTAGGAATCCAGGAGAGTACTCTCTGCCGAGAAAGGATAAAAAAACTGTCAGTAGACTGTGAGCCTTTTTTAAAGATAGGAAGAAAACAACCATCTTTGCTCTGATAATGTCTCATTAGAAAATGACAGAGCGGAGAGATCAACCTGCTTGGCTCCTGCTGGTGCTGGGAACGATCCGATCACACTCTCTAAGCACTGTGTTGCAGCTGTAATTTTCCCTAATGCTTGGGCACTCCCACAATGCACTTCAGTGCAGCTGAAAGTTGCACTGTTCAATGGCTACTAGTTCTAATGAATATGTATTCCTTCCAGTTATCAGAGGCCTACTGCCTCTGAATACCAGTTTATGGGGGATATGAGCAGGAGACCCACTGCACCCATGTTCTTGTGGGTTTCTCATAGTCATAGGTTCCTACTTGGTGACTGTGGGAGTATAAGGTTTTTGGGCGAAAACCCCACAACCAGCCAGTAGTTGAGAGATTGTGGGAGCTGTAGTTAAACAGCATCTGTGGACCAAAGTTCAGGAAGGCTGACACAAAGGCATGTACAGCTTAGTTCCCCCAAGAGAGAAGCCTTTTAGATAGGTGATATCTTGTGTACATCTGCATAATCAAGGCATAAAGGGGAGTATTAGCAGAAGCTAGTGGTGGAAATTTAACAATTTTTCATTTATTTGGCTCTTCCAATTCAGTTGTTTGAAAACAACACAGGGGAAAAAAGTAACATCTGATGTGTTTTAAATGTGTTGTGGAAGGGCAGATTATTGATTTTGTGTTTTTCATATTTTAATTTTATGTTGTGAACCGTCCTGAGAGCTACTCTGATGAGGAATGGTGGGGGCCTCCCCCCCGCTCCTAACCAGGATCCTGAAGCTGCCCAGGAGCAGTGGAGCAGTATAGATTTGGAGCAGTGGTTTGCAGAGGGACATAGTTTGGAAGACAACAGCTGGGCAGAACTGAGAAGCTAGGAGAAGAAGAACAGGGAGAGAGAGAATTAACAGACTTCCTTTCACTGGAAAGTGTCCAAGTGCTCAGTCCAAGGTCAAGGAGAGCAGAGAAGGTAGCTACACAGAAGGCCAAATGGTTGCGAGATCAAGTTGCCAGATGAGGAAATGATGGGGGTGGCTCGGGGGAAAGTGGGTGGAAACCTTAATTGGGAGCACCTTTCCTACAAGAATGGAATCTTTCGCTGTGATCATTAAAATATCTTTAACTGGTAAGATACTATTTTCGCTTTGTTCTGCTTATTCATGGCCAAAGGGAGGGAGGAAGCCGTTTTCCCGAAGCCTGAGACCTATGGGTATAGGGCGGTATACATATTTTAACAACCACAACACTAAAAACAACAGCAGCAACGCTGGACTCGTTGGGCCTTTGACCTGATCTGGAAAGATGTTTCATATGCTTAAAAGGCACTCTCAGAATTTAGGTGAGGCAGGATCACTGTCAGACCCCAGGCAGAATCCCAGGAGCTGTCAAATTAGGCACAGAGGATGTAGGCTGGTTCAGTGGTAGCCCAGGGCCCTGTTTACAGATGTTCATCCCTTTGCATGTTTCCTTGGATGTTAGCCCCATTAAATGGATCTTACTCCTAACCAAATGAATATTGGATGGCAGCCTGAAAATACTGGAACTGTATAGGCTTGTTCACAGGGCACATATGCCTCAATTGACTAGCAGAAGACACTGTGTTAGCTGCAGAAGAAAACACTTTTTGTGCTGCTGCTGGACTTAACATTCTTCTATTGTTTTTATGGTCCACTTTAAATCTGGGACCATCCATAACGAGTAGGAAAGAAACTATGGACACCCCTTGCCCATATATTTGGAAAAGGCAGAATAAACTTTAACACGATCATTTTAAAAATCCAAATAAACTTTAAGCCATGCTGCCTTCAATATCAAAATGCTGGCACTGGGTGTGGGGGATTTCTGGAGGTAGCAAAGGAATATAGAATGTCTGCTTTCAAAATAAAAATTAAAAGGCTGTGTTTTCATAGAATTGCATAGTGATACTAGTTTGTACACCATACCCACTCTGAATAATATTTAAAAAGTTGTGTATGATAATAAAATGCTATAATGATCATTAGGAAAAAAGTGATCTGTTTTCCTTATCTGTACTTAAAAAGAAACTATGGCATTAATTACCGTATTTACTCGAGTCTAATGCACCATCAAATGTAATGCGAACCTCAATTTTCAGAACCTTGAAACCAAAAAAAGTATTTGCTGGTGAATGTAAATGTGCGATCGAATCTAACGCTCACCTTAATTTTCACAATGTAATTTGGCCGAAAAGGTGAGCATCAGATTCGAGTAAACACAGTACATATTTTTGTCTTATTTTCCTGCAAAAAATGCATTTCTAAAAGTATTTTATATCAGAAGTGACACATGTTTTCAGCCAAAACCTGCACCAGAAGTACAAAATCAGAAGAATTAACTATATTCTGATTTGTATATTGGTGTGGAGGTGCAGATCAGGTGAACTGCTATCAAAAGTCACAGAAAATCTAAAATTTGAAGCATTTCTACTGGACTCATGTACCGCAGCTAAACCGATCCTTCAGCACCACATTACCCTATGTACACCCTATGCTTTGAATATTTGCGAATCTGTCTTAAGTTATATTTCCTCACTTTGAATGGTATGTTGTGACTGTGTTCAGCTACTGTCGGGTGCACTGAAGGAAAACCGATGGATCAAATAAGGCTGCCCTCGAAGACCCCCTCTGACAGGTCAAACTGAAAGGCATACAAACATGTATGGAGCTAATAAGCCAAAGAGCTTCCTTAACAAGTAGTTCTCTTTGAAATCTCAGGAAGAAAAGCAACACAAGTCCACAGCGTTAAAGACAGAATAACGATTTCCTTAAAAATGCCAGACGACTCTCCTGAGAGCACTTTCTTCTCTTGACTGACTGCATATCCTGTGCTGCATGCCAGAATTTTAAAGGAGTGAATCTTTAATGGAGTGGATTTGTGCCAAGCAAGTCAGAAGTAGCATTGCGGGGACTGGACAGCCCATTCCACATCTTGTTAACACTGTTGTAGAGCCAGTCCAATGATTCAGTTGAAGGTTTCATTCCCAGAATCTCAAGAGCCGACTTGCGTTTTTAGCAATCCTGGATTATCTATTGCTCAACAGTAGTGCCACAAATGTTTAAATCAATACACAGTTGATTTAGTAAGCACATTCATTCACAAAGAGAACTGGGCATCGCCTTCTGTAGTTTTACTGATTTCTAGTTCCCATCACCGTGGGAGGTTCTTTGTATTTGAAGCAATCGCAGCACTAAATTATTTCAATGCAGAAGGGCATTAGACTATGAAAAGGCAAGATGCCATGAGATCCATTTGCTATTCTGTCCTGGGCAAGGAAAGCTACAGACACTACATTTCCAATAACCAACAGAATGAATGGCAACTTCCCTCCCCAGCAGAGGTGCCATCTTCTCAAGTTGAATGAGGACGCCTGATGCAATGTCCTGCATGGGGAGTCAGGGGGCAGAACCAAACGCCCTCTGAACATTGAGGGTGACCAGCCCCTTAAAAAAAGACATTGCCCCTAGGAGCCGGTACCTATGGTCCCAGGGCAAAGAGCAGCGTGGTTGGTTTTTTTGCGGGAGTGGCAGAAGACATATTCAGATCAGGACTACGCAGGGGCAAAGAGTTAAAGTTCAGCTCTGACCACCGCTAGACTGTGGTCCCTACCCAGATGCTTCCTCTTCCCCACAACTGTTATTTAGTAAAAGGAAACAAGAAGCAAGCATGCAGGAAGGATAAGCCATGTAATTAATTCTGTAGTTTGACCCTGCTGATACGAAGTTTCGCTTTGCTGTTGGTTGGGGCCAGGATTCCCTGTACTGTACAATGCTGGATCACACTCTAATCAAAGGGGTTCATGTTACTGTTTGTACTGCTCAAAGCCATGGGGCTGAATTCAATGGCACCCTTCTGTTCAGGAAGAGCGTTTGATACAGTGGAGGCCTCTGCTAACTGAAGAAAACGACAATGATTTTTGCTCATCTGGATTTGAGAATCTCCAGAACAGAGTAAAATGTGGCATTGGGGGAATCAATAAAAATCACCTTCCTTCTTCTTCCATTAGCAGAGGCCCTTGCAAGGTGAAAGGTTCTTCTGCAAATGAAAGGACTTCTCCTGTTTGTGGAAAGAGCACCACTGGGTGATAAACAGTGTTGGTCATATTCATATTTAGAGCAGACCCATTGAAATTTAAGGGCCCAAGAAACCTAAGTTCATCGATTTCAGGGGTCTACTCTGAGTATGACTTACATCACCACTTATAACTTAAAAATAGCCCACAGGATTAGGCCCTAGCCCTTCATCTGACTCATACACTGTCTGGTTTAATATTTGCTGATTTTAAAACAACTCAGACTCATGGCAGGATCTCCTCTAGTTTGGTTGATTCTGTGCTGATTTCCTCCTATGTGCAGACTCAGGCAAATGGAAAATAATTCCGGTGAGTAAAGAAATATCATGACCTTCTGGTTAACACCCCACTTGACTCGAGCACATGGAAAATGTACAAAGAGCGCCAGAGTCTCATTGCATGTTTCATTATCAAAACCGCTCTCGTCTAATAGTATGCTCCCTTGCACATTTCCAGCTGGCAAGATAATATCTTCACTGAGCCATCGGTGTAATGTGTTAAAGTTTTCACCACCTTTAGAGCCTTCAGCAAGATGAATGGCCATAATTCTTTCTTCAAATAACTGTACAATGCTAACTTGAGATAGGGTTTTTTTTTTAAAAAAAAAGTGGTCTAAAAATACAGCCAATAAATCAAAGGGGTTTAACATGAAAAAATAAGCGCTATACTTTAAAAAAAAATGCTAATCCAATGCATAGAAAAATTTATATAAAGCTTTTTTTAAAAAAATTGAATGTCTGGAACCCATCACAGAATGCAACCTATTCATATGAATTGGGAAGCTAAATGCAATTCATCCAGCTCTGATGACATTTTCAGTAATCTGTTGCAAAGAACTAGGTGGAAATATGCTAATCCCAAACTTCATTAGGTATATTAGCAAGGGGGGAAATCTACTGGACTAATTACACACACCTTGAAGTCACTGAGAAACCCCTCACTGATTTTAACCCTTCTGGATAATGCTATTTCATTCATTCTGGGATCTATGTACAGTGGTACCTTGGGTTAAGAGCTTAATTCGTTCCGGAGGTCCATTCTTAACCTGAAACTGTTCTTAACCTGAAGCAGCACTTTAGCTAATGGGGCCTCCTGCTGCCGCCGTGCCGCTGCTGCGCAATTTCTGTTCTCATCCTGAAGCAAAGTTCTTAACCCGAGGTAATATTTCTGAGTCTGTAACCTGAAGCGTATGTAACCTGTGGTACCACTGTACATGCTGGATATGCCACAGTGATCTGGAATCCTCACTTGAAAGGGAGATGAAGGGAATTCCATAAGCATCTCATTGTCACAAGATGCAACTTGGTTTTTCCTTGTATAACAATCTGGCTCTTTATATCTGATTCATCTGGTTCTGCATGCAGATTGCAACTGTTGGTTAGTTATATTTGTTAAATGGAAATGAACACAGTCATAGAAGAAGAAATGTTGAGTGGGGGTTCTAAGCCATGCTCAGGATAAATCCATTGAAACCAATGGATTTTGGAGTTATTCAAGACCATTGATTTCAGTGGGTATAGTCTTTTGAGTATAACTTACTTAGACCATTCATATGGCCAAACATTCTTTAATCATTCAACATGCAAGGCAGCCCTGTTTAGGGAAGTTTTTAATGACTGATGTTTTAATGTATTTTTAATCTTTTGTTGGAAGCCGCCCAGAGTGGCTGGGGAGGCCCAGCCAGATGGGCGGGGTATAAAGAAATCATCATCATCATCATCATCATCATCATCATCATCAGGGCTCTACAGGATTTTATTTTGATGTTTGCCTGTTATTTGCTCTTGAAAGTGCTTATTTACCGTAAAACACACTTTGTTTATGTGGTTATGGAAATTGTAAATAAAATTTATTAAAACACACTTTCAGGGGTAAAAATCAGCCACAAGGGAAGTGAATTCCAGCAGAAAAATAGTGGGACACCAATCCAGATCAGCAGCACATTTAAGATTGGGGATCCATGGGTGCATTTTCTCCTCTCCAAAATAGAAGCAGACAGGCTAAATGTGCTTGTTTAAACATGTGTCTAATGCCAAGAGTAGTTGGCCCTGGAGTTTCTCAATTGCCAGGTCCCTTTTTTGTTGGCATCCGTCTGTCAGGTAAATCCCTTCCATAACTGCTCAGAGTAGTTCCAGTGGCTCTAGCATCACTTTTCCATGTACCTGTGACCACAGAGTTTCTCTGAATGAGGTATTTTAGTGTGGAGGAAGCAGATCTGTGTTTCACTTCACAAGCCTATTAGAAAATGTGTCTGAATATATTACAGCAACAGGCCACTGACTACCTTTTCTGAATGAGACCTGCACTCTCAGTTTAGTTTTGTGATATTAAATAACAGACCGACCTTTGGAAGAGAGTTTTAAAGTAAAGTTTACCTTTCTTTGCCAGTAGGTGGGGGTAGAAGCCCTTAATCTGCCGTTCTCTAGCTGTCTGGCGGCCGCTGGCAGTCTTGTGTCCACAATTGGACATGTGAAAAATAATTGAGTTCAGCTTTCCTTACAATAAATAGATGAGGAAGGTGAGCTTCGCCTACAATTTGAGCATTTGCATCATGCGTGGCAAATATTCTGACACATCATTGAGCCTCACTTTTCCAATTTAAGGTAATTGTTCTGACTCTGGGAGGGAATAACATCAAATAAGCTAAATTTAACGAAGTCAGATGCTAAGCTGTTAGCTTTTGGTCAGGTGTTACAGGCAATTCAGTGACCTTACAAGTGGCAAAACAAGTTTAGTGTCATCTTGAAATAAAAGGGGTGTTGTCTAAGGACCAGGCAAGCTAGTTGAAATGGCTCATCCTCGTCACCAACAAATTACTCCACACAGGCACAGGCAAACTCGGCCCTCCAGATGTTTTGGGACTACAACTCCCATCATCCCAAGCTAACAAGACCAGTGGTCAGGGATGATGGGAATTGTAGTCTCAAAACATCTGGAGGGCCGAACTTGCCTATGCCAGCTCCACAAGCTTGGAAAAGGCATTAGGGTTGGCCCTACCATTAGGCAGAGTTAGGCAGCAGCCTTAGGTGTCATGAAAAGGCAGCAAATAAGTTATTTAATTGATTATTTCATTTTTATGCCAGCGAGAGTGAGAGGTGCTTTAGGGCTTTTCTGCCTCAGGTGCCATAATATGAGTTTGGTTCACCTTGATTTGCAGTGGGGACCATTTCATTTCTCCATCTCCAAAATATCATGGGCCAGACATGCAATTGTACCCTTCTATAGTGCATTGGATCTGCAGATCCAAAAATGGGCTTTGCTGCTGCAGACAAGCCAGTTTCTGAATCTCCCAATGCTGAAGTTTTGATGTATGCTGCAAGCCTCAAGCCTCACCCACATTAGTAGTAACTGATGCCCACATTCCCACTCCAGCACCAGAATTTCCCCTGTCTCACTGCCTTCCAGCCAGGTCTAACCAAACTCAAATGCCTCTTAGGGCATTTACCCAGCTAGCAAAGGAATGGACGCAGCCCATACATAACACATGAACCTGAATCTTTCAAGTCTAATTTCCATAGTGAAATTCTTCACAAAATGAAAACGATTGGCCAGCAACAGTATTGATACATACATGACAACCTAAGGCAAAGAAACACTCAGGGAAGCAGTTGATGTGAGGGGCATCGTTGACATTGGCTTTCCTCACTCCCTTTCAGGAGACAGTCACAACTGCAGAGCTAAATCTGAAAGAAAGAGCTCCATTTCATCCTTGGTCAGCCAGCTGAGCACTGGAAACACAGAGGCAGAAATAGCAGAGAGCTCTGTACATATAATAGTATTTTTTGGCCTGGTGCAGAGAGGAACAACTCTTATGTCTCTTAAGTTTAATGAAATTCCTTTAAGAAAATATATCCCTTCTGGTATTGTTCACCATTCTGTTATCTGTGCATCTTTCCAAATGTTCTGCATAGTTGCTTAGAAAATATAAAATATCAACTATCACATTCTCTGTGTTTCTGGAGCGCTTCCTCCCCACCCTTCCAAATCAAAGCTCGGCCACGTGCAAACGCTCAAGGGAACACAAAACCCTTTATGGCGTTCACAAAAAACCCCACCAAAAAACTCGAGCAGTTCTGCAGAATCAGCCAATCTCTCCCCCCCCCTTTTCTGTGTGCAGGCAGGAAAAGCAAAAAGCAAAGCCACAAATGTGGGCAATGAGCTTTCCCTCTCATTACCTGGAGAGGAATGTGCTCTCTGGGTGGCTAACTGAACCAATGGGTAATTAAAAGTAAACAATAGCTTCAAATGCTAGGAAGAATGTGAATACACAAACACAAAAATTAAGAGACAATGGAGACAACCCAAAGGTGCTGAGCCTCAAGCTTTTTGTTCGCCTCACAGTAAATTGTGGATTTTTGGAAATGCAATTACAGCACAGTACAAAGAAAAGGAACAAAGAAGAGTGAGGATGAGAAAGTTGCAGACACAGAAGAAAGAGCTCTAAGCTGCATTAATCATCCTCCTCATCAGGAGAGGCTCATCCTCTGTGGTGGAGGAGGAGCAAAAGCTTCCTGGGAGAAGCATCACTACCGCTTGCTGGGAGGAAGGAGGAGGGCGAGGCAGCAGTGAGGTTGGGGCTGCAGGTGGGAATGCTGGGTTGGCTCTGCCAGCGTGTCTGTGCGGCCCCAGAATTGCTGCCACGTCACCCTCACCTTTACAGCAAAATAGCAGCATGTTTTTGCTGGGAGGCTATTGCTGTGGGTACACAGGTGGCACTGTGGTCTAAACCACTGAGCCTCTTGGGTTTGCCAAGTGGAAGGTCGATGGTTCGAATCTGCTCGACGGTGGTGAGCTCCTGTTGCTCTGTCCCAGCTTCTGCCAACCTAACAGTTCGAAAGCACACCAGTGCAAGTAGATAAATAGGTACCATTGCAGCAGGAAGGTAAGCAATGTTTACGTGCTCTCTGGCACTTGACACGGTGTCCCATTGCACCAGAAGCAGTTTAGTCATGCTGGCCACATGACCTGGAAAAGCTGTCTGTGCATAAATGCCAGCTCCCTTGGCCTGATGCGAGATGAGTGCCATAGTTGCCTTTGACTGGGCTTAACCATCTAGGGATCCTTTACCTTTTACCTATTGCTGTAGCATCAAGCTAATGGATGAGCCTCTCTCAATCATCGCCTTACCATTTCTAGAGTGTTTCAAGATTTCAAACAGGCATAGGCAAACTCGGCCCTCCAGATGTTTTGGGACTACAACTCCTATGATCCCTAGCTAACAGGACCAGTGGTCAGGGATGATGGGAATTGTAGTCCCAAAACATCTGGAGCTCTGAGTTTGCCTAAGCGTGATTTCAAACATTGCCTAGTTACAATCCTTAAGCAGCTCTGGAAGGCTGGAGTGAAAAACCAGCAGCCCTCCAGACTGATGCACTCCAAGAATGCCTGCCAAGTCGCAGGTTCTCCACTGCAATTTGCAATGCTTCTATTTTGGAATACATAAGTGTGATTATTGCAGACTGGTGTTGGGCTCTACATTCAGCCCTCCAGAATGCTAAGCTAAGTCCGTGGTATCATTTCCCAGGATTGTAGTTGTGGGGTGGAGCCAAGGCTGAGAGAAAGCAGCTTACTTAAGGGCACCTAAAGAGTTCATGAGTGGAGGAGTTCCTGATTCACAGCTCAGTCTCTGAGCCACTATGCTGCACAATGTACCGCTATGGTTTACAGCAGGATAGGGAGAGATCTAGGTCAGGGAGTTCCATTCGGGCAGAAGCAATGAAGTACTGTAACATGATACGGCATCAGTGTATTGGGATGTCATGCCTTAAGAGCTCAATAGAAATGAAGTTTATACAATTGCATACATTACAGTTAGTCACCTTGGGCAGGTTTGCCCTAAAACCTGGAGCAGGAGCGTATTAAGTAAATAAGTAAGTTAGTACTTTTCGGAATTTGATATCTGAGATGAATACACATGGTCAATTTTTGCCACCATGACATCATGGTCTGTGTGTAAATTTGTTCTTATAAAAGGCAAAATATATCTATAGCCAAAAGAAATGTTTTTATTGCGTTCCCCCCTTACCATGATTGTCTCTCCCTTTTATCATGTAGGGTTTGGATGCATGTATAAGAGTCAGCAGGGCTTGACCAATTTACAAGTTCTCACTTCAAGGTGACATTTTACCCTCAGATTCTGAGCCATGAATTTGAAGAAATAGTTAAGCATATTTTCATGAAAAGGGGAGAGACAGAAGACAGTCTTCACAAGTTCAAACTGGTAATTGCAGTGGCGGGTGCCTAAGTAAGTTTCTGTCTTTCAATTCCAGATGATAATGTCACCCACCATGCTACCAATTGCTTCTTATTATATTCACGTTTCAGAGAATTTTCATGAAATGCCATGACCGACAGCAATTCACTATACTGACCAGTATCAGTACTTTTTCTTATTAAGATTATTCTTGCCATTTCAGTTATCACGTGGTTGGTGCAATTGACAATTTCGTGCTTAGACCTCCACCCTTTCCTTTGTCCATGGATAAATAGAAATCTGCTCTTCCAGCAGGGAGGCTGAAGAAGTTTGGTTCTCACCTTTTGCTGGAAACCAGTTGAAATTGAGGAGCCTACATTAGCCATGCCTATTAACCTCAATGGGTCTTCTCTTAGGAGGAATGACACTGAGTACCATCCAAAGTTGCTTCCAAGAGCACAGAGTATGTTCTCAGTGTTTGTATGGTGGCTTCTTAAACACCTTTTCTGGGAGACTTTGCTGGGGTGGATAAAGCTGCCAAAAGTACTGCATCCCACAAAATTAGCCATTGGTGGCTTACATGGTTTGCTTTTTCAGTGCCTGCTACACAGCCAGGATTATTTAAAAATGGGTCTTGGGCCTCCTTTACCATCAGCATCAACAACAGCATCCAGCAATGGTGTTGCTGCCACTTCCTGGGAGGGGTGACCAGGAGGTAAGATCTGCATGGAGCCAATCTGATGTTCTTGCCCACACAAACTTGCTGTTTCCCCTCCCAGAAAGTGACAGCACCACTGTGGCTGGGACACTATTGCTGTAGCTCTGCCCCACTGGACGTGTCGCACCTGAATGCTTGCACAGCAGGAAAAAGCTAAACTTGACTCAGAGTGCTGTTCAGTATTTAGTTAGTAGTAATGGCCTGTATCCTTAGGTAACCTAAGGAAGTTCATGGAAGGAAACTTTCCTGCCCCTTCTTCTCCCAGGGCATCACAGGTGGCTACTTAGGGATGGAAAACTCCCCTGCTGTGAATTTAACTAATTTTATGTAGGGAAAAGCTTCTAATCCATGCCACTTTGCAAACTTAATTTAGCCCCAAATTTGGCCCATGCTCTGGACCAAGGTTTTCAATAGAGTTATTATTATTATTTTTTCAAAGCAGTATACTTTACCTTTCTTCTTAAGGAGATTGCAAATGTTATTGTCAGACTCAAGCAGTTTGCCCAGGGCAACAGGTCACCTGTCCTTCTCCTACTGATGTGTTTGGCTCCAGTAATTACCCTGGGATTCTTCAATTTAAAAGGCATTCGTGACAGTTTAGGAAAACGAACCTTGGGCTACTTCAATTTATGAGGGAAGGTTTAGGAACCACAATGACATAAGGAAAGTCAATTTCCGTATGAGGCAAATCTTGTGATGTTGGGCCTTGATACAGGCGAGTCCGACACCGACTGAAACTTTGTCCCTTGACAACCAAGTTTCAAAATTCAGTGAAGCAACTGCCCACCAATATGCAGTGCTGCTGGCTAGGCTCTCAGTGGTTTCTATCTCTCAGGGCAGAGGTAGCTAATGCAGGGCACATTGGAGTCACATTGCTAGCCAAACAAACACAATGCTTATCACGGGAGCCACCGCATACAGCACAGCAGCCACTTTACTGCTTTGACACGCACCGAAATTGGCCACTGGAGCGCATGTGCTGACCTGATTCGATACCAATTGCATGACATATGAAAGCACCCCCAAATATCCTTTCAAGTTAATGGAATGTAGCGGGAAATTGACAGCTCTGGAAAGAAGCAATTTATTTTTACTTAGAAAGGGAGAAAGCAGAGCCATGGAACCATGGAGAGCAGAAACCAGGGAAACTTCAGTGCTTTCCCCAAACCATCAACTTTTTATCCAAAGGGCATGCTACCAGTGCAGAATTTTGGAAACCTTAGCTTCGGAGTGTACATTTCCCTCTTGCCTAGGAAACATATATATATTTGTTATATAACTTATCAAACTAGATCCCATCAAACTTTATGTCCAGACTCTCCAAACTTACTCAGCAGCAGGACACTCCAATACTACATGCCTAATCTGAAAAAGCCCCACTGGCTTTAATGAGGCACCTTTCCAGGTTTATTGGTATAGAACTGTATTCTGAATAGCAACACTCTTCCCCCTGCAATTTAGCACACTGGTGAGGAAACTGATATTGAGGTGCATGTGTCCCAGATGTCCCAGGATCCTCTACAGCAGCCTCCACCAACCTGGTTCATCTAGATGTTGTTGGACTGTGACTCCCATCAGGACTGGTGTTCCAACAACATCCAGATGGCACCAGGTTGGGGAAGGCTGCCTTACAACTTTGATGCACACCAGCAACTGGTATGCACACTGCGGAAGAAAAAAATACTGCGGCAAACCAAAAGACATAGCATGCTGTCCTGCTATGCCCAAAAAGCATAGCATTGCATAGTCTTCGAAAAGTGATCATAAAGCTGCATACTCAGAATTGTTGATTGACTTATTGCAGTATAGAACACAACCTATACAAGGCACAGTAAGCAGAAGAAATGACAGGGAAAATAGCTCAAATGTAACTTCTTAGGCCTAAGGTAGACTTTGTAGAGGAGTGCCTGATTCCCTTTTGGTTTGTCTGGGCAACTGTGGCCTAGCAGCCCCAAGAAGACTCTGGTTGTGTCTCCAAGTGTGCTGCATAAAGTTTTCTATGCATCATCTGCCTCCTACCATGAGCTGAATGCAGAACCATACATTCTGGAATGGGAGACCACATAACTTGGACTACAAATATTCAGACAAAATTCTTCTTTTATCTTCTCTATAATTGCATGTGCATGGAACAAGGACTTAATGATTATTATTACTATTATTAAAAAACAAAAAAGATGGATAAAAAAATCCCAGGACCAAAACAAAGATTGCATTTTCTGCAGCTGGGCTCTTGTTTGCTGTGTAATCAGGAAGCAATCTGCTATGTGAGCGACAATGTGGATGTAAGTGCAATATAAACTAACAATTCGTATTTCAAGGGTGTAAGAGTGTCCCAATTCTCCACAATCAAGCATTTCTGCACATCAATAAAGTGTCCTGTAGGAAGCCTCTGCTCCCATTGCAAAACAAGATGATGGTCAAAAGAGGTAATTTAATTCCAAATGTTACCTGCTAAGGCTGCCGATGGTTGTTCAGCAAGCTGCCTAGCACTGTCACAGCAAAAGTTTATCTGGCAGAATAGCTTTGATTGTCTGTGTAGGGGCAAGACATAGTCATACAATTTTCTCTGCTTGCATCCTCTGCCGTAATAGTTGGGCAGACAGTTATCTTTTTTTTTTTTAAAGTGACCAGACACTGATTGTTGTTTCTTTTCAGATGCGTGACACATCTGAAGCAGATGGTGTGACCTTCTTATTGTGTTGAGGCATGCATTGCCTTTAGTTTCTATTTTAAAAACATGACATAACCAGCGCTATTCCACCCTCCTCTCCAAAGGCTAGGTTTTCACTTGGTTTGAACCATAGTAAGATAATATGGTTATTAGAACCAAGGACACCATATCAGTGTTCCTCTACTTGGCAATTTATTGCAGATGTAGCACTCTTCGTGAGTGCAGTTTTTTCCAGTGCCCAGTAATAGCATTGCCATCAAAATCTTTAGGCACCGAGCAAACAATCCTTCTAAAAGTGGTACCCTTTTAAATGTATTTGTGGGAAGGGGTTATTGGTGGGGTTTTTGTTCTTATTATGATATGTAGTGAAGGGTGCCAAGTGAGCCTCCGTGGGGAGAGCGTTCCATAAACAGGAAGCCACCACAGAAAAACCCTGTTCTTGGGTTGCCACCCACCAGACCACTCATAGAGGGGGAGCACTAAGAAGGGCACCAGGTGTTCATTTTCTGCTTAACTGAGCCTGGAGCTATATGCCTTTTCTCTTTATCTTTAAAGCAGGTAACTGTTTTCTAACCTGCTCCATTTTACTTTTGGATACTTTTATAGATTACCTTTGCTAGCTGAAGCCTCTTTTTTTTTTAGAACAAAATTCAATTTTAAAAAGTGTGCGCAGTCATTAGGCAGTATCTGCTTTATTTTTCTTTGTTTATTCTTTTTATACCCTACTTATACTAACCTCATTAGCATCTTCAAGCCTTTTCTCAAAAGGTAGGGGCAACCGTTTGAAATCCTTGAATCCATAGGAAACTTATTAACCAAAGGAGTTTTAATTAAATAGAACCAAATGCAGTCTTTAGCATAAAATCAAATTAAACGTACAAAACAGCGACTTTCGCTCTCTACCAGCTAATTACTTCCTGTGTTTTATGTCAGTCATAAGGACAGGGTAGAATAGTTTGTAGTGGCAGGTTTTGTTCTGAGAGCTTCATTTCAGAGTCAAGCCTGGTGTTTCAGGATTCAGCAGGCAAGGGAATGCCGAGCAGTTGGAAGTGGCTCAGACAGCGGGGTGGAGCTGCTATCCTACCTTCTCAGCAGGTGGGGTTGCTGTTGCTTCTGATGAGGAAGAGGGCAAAGTGATGGGAAGGTTGGTGTAGTGCAGACACAATGGCAGGAGCACCAGATTGGCTCCACTAGTGCATTTGCAGAGCACCAATCTCCCCTCTTTTTCCCTGTCTTCCCAGTAAGCAAGGGCGACCCACCTGCCAGGAAGCTTGTGCACTGGTTCCTCCCCACCTAACGTGCTGTTTCTGGACTCCACTATCCCAAAGCACATGGAAAGTTAAGGAAATGGTCCTCACTTCACACACTTTCCCTCAAATCCATGAGCGGGAGTTTTCTTTCAGCTGTTTGGAATTCAGCATTCTGTCTCAAAAGACTATGGGAACTGGCTCACTATCATCTTGCCTGCACTCTCCAAATACATAAAAGAGGGCAAGACCTATTACCTCACCCCACCCCAGTTTATCCTCCACATCCTCTTGTCAAGTGTCTTGGGTCTCCTTGACCCCAGTGATTTGTTTGCTTCACAAGCAGCTGCCCTCCGCCCTCTTGTGAGGTAAAGATGGCTGGTGCTGATATTAAACAAGGGACTGTTGCTGATATATTGTTTTAAAACAACATGACACACAGGGCCAGCCCAAAGTATCTCCCCCTCCTCCCCCCAGCAATCCTCAACTTATTTCCTCTGCATTGTTTTCCTTAATAACTTTGTCCACTGAAGTCTTAAGCTTTTTAGTTTACCATTTGATTGATTACAAGGATAGGCCTAAAATGTCATTTTAGAACCCAGAGTTGAGATAACATGGAAGTTGCCTTGCATCCAACCAAAGCCCTGCCTTACCTCTAGCTTGAAGCTGCTTCGCCTGCCTTGCATCCAGCCAGACTGCCAGAGCCTTGTCTTGCATCCAGTCTAGGGATGGGCAAAGTTGTTGGTTTCCCTCAGTTTCTCATAATTCCATTCTTAAGTTCAGTTCTCCACATTTACACATCAGATTGTGACATTTTTTATTTTAATTAAAAAGGGAGTTATGTGTATGGGGAGAAGGGGGCATGTTGCATGCTGAAGCAGTATATAATTTTACTGGTGCATTTAACCAAAGCAAAGGAAGTCATTTTAAGACAGAACTATCACTTGATCATTTTTGGAAGAGTGAAGTTTACTTTGCTTTATTGCGCTGGAGGTTGAGCTGGATGATCCCTGAGATTCCATTCAGCTCTATGACCTTTTGTAAAGCAAATGGATAAGCAAACCTCTAGGTATGGCCTGTTGGTGCTGTTTACATGGCCTGCAGTCGTGTGCTCCCTATTTTATTGCAGCAGGTAGATTTATTGAGGAGTGAAATGCAGTTAAAAGCTAGAAGTACCAAGGGAGGCATTAATAGTTCTTAGACTTTTAAACAGAACAAACAGATTTTAATCTCCCTTTAAAGTTGCACATGTCCCTCCGCTGGGAGTTATGTACTACCAAACTTTAGGAACATAATGTAAATCTGAAACTAGTTTGCGTTGCTTCCTCTAAGAAAAGAGCAAGCCTTGATAATCCCAAACAAATGGGCTGATCAATTGTGCTTAAAGCAATTGAGCACACTTTTTGGAAAAGTGAAAAGCTTCAAGACTGGTGGTGAAATTTTGTTGATGTCCTGGAATTGAACTTCAGCAAAGTAGTGTAGTGGCTAGAGAGTGTTTGGATTAGGACCTGGGAGAGGCTGATTCAAATTTCTATGCAGGGGAAGACAATCCCTCCATCCCTGGTGCCTGCAAGTTAGGCAAACCTCAAACCTCAAATCTCAAACCTCAAACCTGTGACTCCGGACTGATTTCCAGGAGCACATGCAGCTGGGAAGGAAATTCCTCTATGGCCATAGAGTGACCAGAAGCAGCAGAAGGCTTCAGTACAAACCTTCAGAATAAAATACAGTTCCTTTAAACCCACAGTGTTCCTACAAGGAGGAAGAGACTGGGACTCTGTCTTTGCCATAAATCTACTTAACATCACAGCTGGCTCCAGGCATTTGCTTCACCAATAAGCTCCCAGATTGTCCTGATTTGCCTTACATTCAGCTTTATCTTACCATGTTCTCTCTTGTTCCGACCTCGCTGTGCTTTGTCAAGCTGGTGTGGGTCAATGGGTCATTGGGCTAGGGATTCCCTGCTTTCCCACAGCCTTAGTCTTCTTGCTGTGGTTATTTCAGGAATGCAAATCCACTGTCCAAGAGGGCTTGACCACAGTAATCATATACCCTTTCTTGCCTGTTCAGTCGTAAAATGGAAAGGAACTAGGAAAGTAGGCAGCTATCATGTCTGAATGCTACTTGGTACTTTAATAAGAGTAACCAGCATCTATGCACAAATTAATGGTGTTTGATGACGTTAGTGTTATTTGGTTGCATACATGGGACTCCATTTAAGTGCAGCATCTTGAACGTCTCCTGATTTAGTCCCTCTAACATGAAAAGAACCGAATCAGCTTCTGAATACTAAGCACTTCAGTTTAACTGGCTTGTGGTTTTGATTGCTGGCCATAACTCCACTTCCTCTCCCTTGGTGCCCTCTCCTCTCACTTTCTTGGCTGATGAGGATAAATCCCCCTTTGCATGACAGGCAAAAATAAAATCAAAGTAAAAATGGACTCAACTTTGTGGCGCCTTGGGAGATTGTTACTGTGAATTATCTCATCCACCCAATACCAGGGATAAGACGATGGCTTATCTGAGATTATTCACAAGTCAGCTGCCTTATACCCCTGTGTTTAAATTATAGCAGGATGTATATGGTAGCAACACCATCAATCATACATAGGGGCTTTGCTAGCTGAAAACAAGCTTACTTTTGATTCATCTGTTGCATCAATCCCTAGCAAAGAAATAATAAACTAATGTCTCTTCAAAGGCTACTCCATGGAATAGTAAAGAAAATCAGCACAGATGCATTTATTCCCCAATCACTCCCAATATTCCCCCCCCCCCCCCCGCTAACAGTAAAGAACAGGAATCTTTTGCTGGCTGGATTCTTCCTTGCTCAAATGAGAGCAGCAGGGGCAGTGGAACTCTAGAGAGTGATCTGCCCCTTTTTGCGATTCCACATCCTGACCTTTCCCACCATTCTCTTGCTTGTTGTTGCTTCCCACTTGCCATCTTTAATTTGAGGTTAATTTGCCCAGAAGGCCCTGCCTCTATTGATGCAGCCACAGTTCTTGCAACTGCTGCCTGCGATGTCTCATTCTAATGCTTGGTATCGCCGCTACTTACTCAAAAGGGTCACTGGGATCAGCCCTCAGGAGCTCTGGCGGAATTGGTATTCTTTTGTAGTACATCTCCCAGTCGAAGGCTCCACGCATGGCATCTCCCGCTTGCGCCTCGTACCCAAAGTGATTGTGGTCAATGACATCGATCATGGGACACACAATGGTCTTATGGTTTAGCGCAATCTGATCTGAAAGACGAAAGCATAAAAATACAAAAAAGAGCCAAGCCATCTATCACATTTACCGCAAAGTAAATCCCTTAGGCTTTTACTTCTCCTCTTCCCCCGCCCCTCAAAGTTTTGAAAATTGCCTCAGCATCTCCCCATGGCCCTAAAATCATTTCAGTTTTCAAATCTGCATCCGGCCTCTATCTGCAACGGGCTTGACGCACTCGGCCTGTTATTAGAAGCCATTATAGTTCCTCAAAGAGAGTCACATCCCAGCGAGACCCACAGAAGTCAAGTCATCTATATCTCTGTCACTTTGCTGCTCTAAGCTGTCCCCAATCTGTCACCTAAGGAGTCAGCGAGCAAGCAAAAAATAAAAAATAAAAACCAGAAAGCAAAAGAATTGTCATTTTAGCTTTGAGTATATACAGCAAGAATGCACTGAGAAAATGCTGCTCATTCTGGCTCCTAAAATATGAACATCAGACTTCTGCAACTCAGCTTCTTCTCGGATAGCAGCTGAGGGCAGATGCAAGGGAGGAGCATATTTATTTAATTCTCGCCTGTGTCACTTTGACACAGAATTCTGTTCTGTTAATGTTTTAATCTGAGCAACATACCCATCTCAAATATTTAAAAAGTATATTTTCTCTCAGCATGTATATATTGATATATAGTTAAGTTGCTGGGTGCTGTATTACAACATTCATGAAAAATGCAAAATCTGAAGCTTAGGTCAAATCAAATCAAATCTTTTCTGTTGCGGCCAATGACCAGCACCAATGAAACAAAACAGAGAGCCCGTAGAACATATTAGATGCATAGCTATGATATCTTCTCTTGGTGGGAGCCACTGATGAAGATGGTAAATGGCCATTGATTAAGATGGTAAATGGTCAACAGGTTCAGATTTCCAAAGTTCCAGTGAAGTAACCCCCAAATATAACAGTTCTGAGTTATTTTCCAGGCAAATGTGTCAGAATCATCCAAGTGGACATGTTGTTCTCCTGGTTCAAATGCTGTGTTTTCCATTGTTGCTCATCCAGCCTTACTAGGTTGGACAACATAAACAAATAATTCTATAAAAGGCACAGTATATGGTCAGATGTTCTAAAACAGCTGTCCCCCAACATGGTGCTTTCCAAATGTTTCAGAATACAACAGTTGTGCTGGCTGGGGCTGATGAGAGTTGTAGTCCAAAACATCTGGGCAACACCAGATTGAGGAAGGCTGTTTCAAAACATGCCTCCTCAAGATCCACTAGTGGGCGACTCAAGCTACCAGTGCTGAATTCAGACCAAATGAATAAGAGTTCCATCCTAAACATTTTAATTCTCATGTTTCTCCTGCTAATCCTATTTTGCATTACAGTCTAGGAAGTTTCACTTCCAGGTCCAAATATACAGGTGAGTTATAGATGCTGTTGGCGGGTTGTACTAAATAAAATGTTGGAAGCCACATTGTGCATCCTGAATGTATTCATGAGATAAAGTGCATGTTTCAGTACCATGAAAATCCTAATGTTGTAAGTTCCAGTATAACTTACTAAGTAAAGGAGGCAGCCAGTTCACGTTGACTTCACAATGGGAGTCGAGGAAGGTCAAGACTTCTCCTTTAGCTATTGAGGCTCCAAGTAGTCTGGTGCGAATGAGCCCTTCCCGTTTTTTGGTGCGCACAATTCTCACTTTGACGAAACGTGCCATATATTCCTCCAGCTTTTCTCTCAAGTGTTCTGCAAAGACATGGAGGAGAACATGAAAACATTACCTATGAACGGTTGAGCTGAGAACATATGACACTGGACACCATATAATATTTACCAACACAAAACTCAATAGCTTCCTTTCTAGCTCATTCAGAGTTCCTTATTATTTGTATAACCGTTCTGGAATGCTTCATAAATTGCAAATGTTCTTCGTTTAAACACACAGAGGAAGCCAGTGACATTTTAGACCTTTTCACGGCACATTCACTGTTGGCAAACTTCCATCTACCATATAATCACAGCCAAAATGACTGCAGGGTGTTCACTGACCCTCCAGTGCCTTCTGCCTAAGGCCAGATGAACATTCTGGCATATGGTTTTGTAAATGATGCCCTTTCCAAGTGGGCTTGCTAGTCCTATTAATTATGCAAAAAGACACACAGAAAAAAAAATTAACATTGGGCTGTGAAGTCAGGATAACTGACGGGCTTTGACGGGTAAGGCCAAGAGGGAATCAACTTTAGAGCAACCTCAGCAATTGGACAACAGCTTGTAGCAAGTGAACAGTTGCAAAGACTTTGCTAATAAAAGCAAGCAGTATTTTGTCTTATTCAATCCTTCTGTGTTTGCATCAGGAGACGGTGCCTTTGGGAGTTTTCCCTTTCTCTTTTTGCCTTCTAATTCAACATAAACAACAGAATTGTATCACCGCCTGCAGTTTTGCCCTTTCAAAAAACAACTTTATTGAGTACATTCATAACAAAAAACAACAACACTGCATGAAGCACCTCACCCTATCCAATTCATTTCTTTCTTTGAGCAGATCAAACCATATGTATCTCCAGTTGTTAAGAATGCCCCCCAGCCCCCACAATTGACCCAGTAGCCATTTAAAGTAAACCTACCTAATCAACTCTTTCCAAAACAATAAGTGAACCAAAGCACGCCCATCCTTTAAAGTCCACACTTTCCAAAGCTTGCAATGCAATTCTCTAGCCAAGTAATGTGTAACAAAATGCATATATGAGGGTAAAGTGCATAAAATGCACATATTAGTGAAAATAACACAAAAAAACAATTATTTGCAAATATGTGCATTTAGGCAAAATAGTGTGGAGAAATTCACACCAACAATATGTGCATTTAGGCAAAATAGTGTGGAGAAATTCACACCAACATGCTAAATAATTTTCACAATGCCTTCTTTTTAAAATGCAAACTTGTGTGGAAACGCAGAGAACTGAACATAAGATTGGAAAAATGCAAAAGGAACAGAAGTTGAAATGGAAAAGTTCACCTATTCCTACCAGCCATCATGGGCTAAGCTAGCCATGAATGCAATTAATTGTGTGAATGTGATGCAAGCATGTGTACATGGTTTGTTATGTAAATAGTAGTGTTGTGCACTGGATTTGTCTGAGTCCTGAGCCAAGAGGGGCAGATTCAGAGGGGCTTGGGCATCAAATGAGTTGGATACAGACAGCCATGGATCACAGAGCAATCTGTGCTTGTAAGGGAGTAGGGCATCCAACAAGAAGGAGAGGCAGGCAAAAGGTGGGAAAAGCCTCACAAAAAGTCTAAGACCTACCCTGACTATTGGCTGCATATTTTCAGAAGGTAGTGGGGGTTAGAGACACTAACATGCTCCTGGTTTACATATACGGTACTTCACAGATTGACAGTTGCCAGGTTTCTCTGGAAAGAGGAAATGACTGTCCAACTGGTTTGTTCAGAGCATGAAGTGATTGCATGGAAATGTCCCTAACCACAGGAAGTCCGTTCAAAGCTGGCAAAGTCTAGCATTCCCAGAAACCTACATACTCTGTGTCAAGAGTAGAAGCGAGGGTGTGGGGTGGGGAGGGAAATGTCTGGGCAATTTTTCTATAGAATGTTATTGTTATGTGGAAAAGAGAAATCCAACTGAAATGAAATGGTCATTAAATCTTGGGGAGACAAGACATCCAGGCTATTTATTGTCAGTGGAATCCATTCAGGAAAGCTTGCCATGTCAATATAATATTCAGCTAGGATGCTTTCATTTGTAAGCTGGGGTATTGCATAAATTTCACTTCCAGGGACAGGCTGGAGAGCGACAAAAACAACAACAACAGGCAGCCCGGGCAATAAATGGAGCACCTCAAATAGAGACGAAGCCAGGGCTCTTGTCATTAAACAGAGAGAGGAGGCTCCTAATTTGTAATTTTAAAAGAAAATATCTCATTCTTTTCTTCACATTGTTTATTAAATGAGGTAATAAATCATACTGCTGATACATGCCAGGCACCTGCCAGGGTCTAAGCTGGCACAGGAACAGACAAATAAAGAGTTATGCAGAAGCAGAAGTTTTATAGGTTGTCAGTGGTAAGACAAGCAATGATGAAGGGCAGTGTTATGGCCCCTTTACTGATAGCCTATAAACAAATTCTCCATTGTACGTTGTGTGTGTGTGGCCATCTTTATCTTCATTTAATGCAGACATGAGTTTATAGAAAGAATAGCAGCAAGACAGTTGCTTTTTTCTCCTGGTAATTAAGTGTGCCCAAGCAGAATGCTCAAATGGTTGGTTCAGCTCCCTGAGATGCACTTAAATCAAGGTTGCCAACCTTCCTGCTCATATGTTAGAATTGCCCCTGCCCCACTGACATGGCCTGGCGCTAAAGTAGCTATGTGGTCACAAGAAATTAAAACAGTGCAGCATGAAGTGATAGTGAAAGTTACACAGTTTGATTTTCTGCCTGTCCTGCAGTTAAAGATACAAAGGCATTACCAAGAAAATCAGTGGTAACACTATTTGATGTTTCCCCTCCTCTAATAATTTATCTGAATTGAGGCAAATGGGGTATGAATGACGCCTACACATTTCTATTTCTTCTTCTTCTTCTTCTTCTTCTTCTTCTTCTTCTCCTCCTCCTCCTCCTCCTCCTTCTTCTTCTTCTTCTTCTTCTTCTTCTTCTTCTTCTTCTTCTTCTTCTTCTTCTTCTCTCTCTCTCTCTCTCTCTCTCTCTCACTCACTCACTCACTCACACTGCTTAATGCCCAGGTGGCTTCTAAGCATTTTACAAAACATAAAAACCAATACAGAATAATTAAAAATATACCATAATTAAAACGAGCAATAAAACAACCCCATTAAAACATTAAACTATAAACATCCATGACTGAAATAACCAGTGAAACAATTCCAGTCAATCACCAGTGCAAAATGCATCAAGAACTGACAGGGAGGGGGATGCTCAACATGTGCCTTGCCAGTCCCTGCTTTGCTCTCCTGCTATGCAACAAAAAACAACCATATGGTTTATCAAGCTCCAGGCGGGTGGAGTGAGAGGGTCTTGACATTGGGTGGTGAATCGTACAGGATGAACAGATGGCATCTTCAACTCATAGAAGGGAACGCTGAGGAACTTGAACCCAGGGCACCATGACATGCTGAGAAAGCAGATTCTCAACAATGCCATGGTAAACTGCAGCAAAAGCCAGAAATATCCTACCCTGGGCAAAAAACTCCTAAGAAGACCTACAAGACAACCCAAAGCACCACAAAGACAGCGCTTAATATATTCATTTGTTTGTGGGGAGGAGAGTGGGGATGATTTTTGTTTTCTTTCACATTCATGCTCCTGTTTTTTTCTTGGAACGTATTATTGGATACAATGGATAGGTGCTATCCATTTGATTATCAGATAAAGGGAGATGTGAGAGCAATGCTCCTTTAAGAGCTGGACTGGAAGAAACAAGGAGTGAAGGGCGTGGACAGATGCAGAGAGGAAATCAAGCAGCAGAACGTAGAACTGTAGAGTTGGAAGGGACCCCGGGGGTCATCTAGTGTAAAACTGGAATCCTGCCCACAACCATCCCTGGCATTGCCCAGTTCAGGTTTACATTGGCTCATTCTCTCCTACACTGAACATGCCCCCTTAAAACATGCCCACACTTTAGCTGGATGCCAGGATCAGAGGTTGGGGGGGGGGCTAGGGTGTGGTTGGTTGTATTCAGTTGACTACAGTGAATTTTGTTGGCCTGGGGGTGGCACTGAACTTTCTAAAAATTGCAAATGTGCACCCTGTTCTGGAAAGGTTGGTGGCCCCTCTTCTGGTTGTAATCCCAACAACAACACTGTAAGGCAGGCACCCCCAAACTTGGCCCTCCAGATGTTTTGGGACTACAATTCCCATCATCCCTGACTACTGGTCCTGTTAGCTAGGGATGATGGGAGTTGTAGTCCCAAAACATCTGGAGGGCCGAGTTTGGGGATGCCTGCTGTATGGTAAGTCAGTATGACGATCCCCCATAACATAGTTGGGAGGACTAAGGCTGAGAGAGAATGGCTTGCCTAAGGCCACCTAGTGAGTTGATTGTGGACATGAGACTTGAACCAGGAACTTCCTGATCCATGTTTTCCTCTCTTAGTCACTATTCTGCACCAGCCCTGAATGGAAAATGTCTATGTAGCAACATAAAGATTATTTCAGAGGGAGCGAGGAAGACACACAAGTGAAATGTGACTGAAGTCATGGTGTGAACACACCCTAACTGTTTTCTTTTTAAAATATGTGAAGCTGAAGTTTTGTACTCAGACCCAGTGTCAAAGAAAGTGCTTCAGGAATTGAATGTGGCCTGAACAGAATATATTACCTGCCTCAAAGCTACCATTTTGTAAATAAGAACATAATTGAGGACATGTTAAGAAATAAGATCTGTGACTGGCCTCATAAATATCTCCATCTGAGGAAGATTATATAGCATAAGCAGCCTCATAATTTCTCCTCTGTTTCTGAAGTGTGTATGTGTTTAAACCAACGTACTCATTATACAGGTAAAATTTATATAGTAACTCTTTCACAAGGAGTTCAAGTGCTATGATGTCTTGGAATGTGAAATGAGCTAAACGATTTTGTGGCCTGAGAAACAAGAGGCGGCATGATTTTTGTGATAGAAATAAATACTTTGTGAATGTCGTACGTACATTATCCGATCATTGTTAACACACCAATGTCTAAATGACACCCATATGACATAATTAATTGTAACAATTTCAAATTGCTCTTGACAATAACTTGTCAACTAAGCCAAGGTTTACATATTTATGAAATTGTGAAAAGTCACTCCAATTTTGCAACCTGTCATTTTGCTGACATTTGCTTTGCTTTGCCTGAAACCCTCTCTGACATACTTCTATTTTATTTTTATTTTTTTGAAAAAATCTCTTTAAAACATACCTTAAGCTACTCCTGGCATTGTGGAAAATCATTCCTAATGCCTGCACCACTCACCCCAAATGGTCCCAATGTACACACCACAAATTTCCACAACTCTACAAAAAATGACAAACTGCTGTCAGAAAAAAGATAAGGTTGTGATTTAATACTGCAATGCGCTCTACGTGGGGCTACCTTTGAAGGTGACCCAGAAACTACAACTAATCCAGAATGCGGCAGCTAGACTGGTGACTGGGAGCGGCCGCCGAGACCATATAACACCGGTCTTGAAAGACCTACATTGGCTCCCAGTACGTTTCCGAGCACAATTCAAAGTGTTGGTGCTGACCTTTAAAGCCCTAAACGGCCTCGGTCCAGTATATCTGAAGGAGCGTCTCCTCCCCCATCGTTCTGCCCGGACACTGAGGTCCAGCACCGAGGGCCTTCTGGCGGTTCCCTCACTGCGAGAGGCCAAGTTACAGGGAACCAGGCAGAAGGCCTTCTCGGTAGTGGCGCCCGCCCTGTGGAACGCCCTCCCATCAGATGTCAAAGCGATAAACATCTACCTGACATTCAGAAGACATCTGAAGGCAGCCCTGTTCAGGGAAGTTTTTAATATGTGACATTTTCGTGTATCTTTATCTTTGTTGGAAGCCGCCCAGAGTGGCTGGGGAAACCCAGCCAGATGGGCGGGGTACAAATAATAAATTATTATTATTATTATTATTATTATTATTATTATTATTATTATTATTAATGGTGTGGCGGGCAGCGGAGATGCCCTGTTTCCAATGTCACATGTAGAGATGATCAGAAGATCAAGGACGCTGCTAGAGCTTTGTGCCTCCTTCCCACAGTCACTTAGCCAGCTTTGGGAAAGCAGAGAAAGGGCTGGGGAGAAACATCCAATTTTGGTCTTGCTCCCCCAGTCCTGTGTACTCTTGTGGCCCACTTGGTATGGAAAGCTGGACTACCCTGGTCTAAGCCTACCCTCCTCACTGGGCTGCTGTGAGGACAAAAGCTTCTATCTGGGAAATTAGAGGAAGACCTGGGCAAATGTAATAATTAATCCTCTTCAAGCTTTCTGTGCCATTAATATCTTTGTGCAAGCCTATGTGCCCTTACTTAGAGTAATCCTATTAATATTTACTCAGAAATGAGGCTCACTGTGTTTAATGGGGCTTTCTTGCAGGTTAAATGTGTATAGGATTACAGCCTCAGTGGCCCTTTTCTGTAGTTTTGTCAGCTCTAGGACACCCTCAGCAAAGTTTGTTCAGCTATTTGTGTGGTTCTTAACTTGTGGTTCGTTGATGTGATATGATTAAGAGGAAAGTTTCACAAGAAAATACATTTGTGTCCCAGACTGAAGTTTTATTTTTAAACAGACACAAACTATAAATACGTTTTAATTATAAAACAAAGTTCACTTTTAACAGAGTTCTTTAACGAGGCACTTGCATTTTTTTTGGTATCAGTTAATTACTTTATATTGGGTTGAATCAAAGAAACACACAGCAGCAGGTCATTCTCCACAGATAGTTTGTTTCATTGCTTTGTTTTTATTGCAGCTACCAATGAGGATCCCATTAAGTGTGACATTGCAATGGGGATTAAAACTTTCAAGCTTCAGAGTTCAGGATGCTTGTTCCTCTGCACCATCTTCTGAACCATCAGTCTTCTGAGGAAAATGAATACTGTAGATTAAGCTGTGGTTATCCAGACATTGTTGGACTCCGTTTCCCATCAGCCTCAGCTAGTGTGGTTAATGGCCAGGGATGACAGGACTTGTAGTACAACAGCATCTGGAGGGACACAGAATAGCCACCCCTTCTCTAGAGCCTCTTTCTTATTAAGCATGCACACAGATATTCTGCTCAAGAAGCATTAAAATAATCGATGTCTCCTCATTCAATAGAAAGTTCTAGAAGTAGACATGTATAAATGTGCTTCAATAAATTCTGACATTTTGAGCCGCTATTTTCTGTTCTGCTGCAATTGGTTGCTTTTGCACAAATATTTCTTAAATTTCACTGTCCACTGATGTGGTAATATACATATTTTTTTAACATATATCATAGTATAAAATGGATGCACGTATCTCGGCCATCTATAGAGCTTTACAAATCAATTACCTTCCATTTAGAAATGAATGAATATGTCTCAGTATCTCCTTTCCCCAATTTTGAGTTCTGTTCTCTATGTTTTATTCTCTGAACCACCCTTAGATCTTATGTTGAAGGGAAGAATATAAATCTAATAAACAAAATAAAATTTCCCTGAAAGTTTTGTGTGTGTGAAAAAAAAAATGTTCTCATGAAAATACATCAGCAATTATTGGGATTGACTGATATTAGGATGGAATGACATGAAAAATACATTGTTTACTGGCAGGAAATGCTAATGTTTCACCCTAAATTGGCAGTTAAAAAACTGAGCTCCAACTGAAGTTAATGGGGTGCTACACCTGCGTAAGAGGTTGAATTGCCCATGGAAAGTGATATTTGCTCCTAAGCACCAGGATTAGGATAGAACTATGCCAAGTCAGCATATCAGTTTAAAGCTTCACATTCAGATAAATTTGAGTTCTGGTAAGATGAAATTCTTCAGACAGGAGCACTGTTGTGCAACTGCCTTTGAAGAACCTCAGCATATTTGGGGAAGCTGCAGGCTACACAATACAACTTTTCGATCCATTGCGGTTCTCTTTGAATGTGCAGCTTTTCAGTTTTCAAACCTGCTTATTCCAATAACTCTTCACAGGGACTTTTTAGCACTGCAGAATATTATGAAAACAACAACGTCAGTAAGTCCATATTCCATCTGTTCCAACAATTTCAATATTACCCAAACTTTTTCAAAGCTCTGCAGCCTTGGAACAACAAAACATTTCGTTTATTAGGCAGTGGTCTACCTGGAGACTTGATTCAGAATCTTGTTATCAAGGCAATCTGCTGTAGACTTCTCTTTGGACTCCTTTGGACTTTTTATTTATTTAAAAAGAGCTAATCCTTCACTTTGGGAGAGGAGACTTACTGGCTCTTTAAATAAGGCAGTGCTAAGCCCCTTTAACAACAACACTGAATGGAGGCAATAGTTATTAAGGACCAGCTTCCTTTCCAGCAAAGTGGTTGAGCATTGCTTGCAGGATGCAAACTTTTCCCAGTCCTTTCCAGTCTGCTTTTAGTCTGGTCATAAGAAGTCAATAAAATATGAGAGGGGTAGTATTACTTCATGGATTTTACCAGATCACCCAGTAGCTTTTGATATTAAAAAATCTTTGAATACTGATGCTACGTACTGTAGTGTAGCATGAACTAGTTGGGAAGGAAGTCAACATTGTGCTGGGTCCCCCTGTGCTACTCACTGCAATTCACAACAAGGCTAATAAAATTTGCCCTCCCTGCATAGTCACAATCCCTCCATACTTAAGTTTCTGATGCATGCCATGTGGGAAGGAAGTAAAAAGATAATTGCTAAATATATGATAGGAATAGAGAGATTATTGGAATGTTGTGTAGATATTCTGTCTCCATGCAGTGCTGTCACAAACATCTGCTTGATGCAAGTATTTGCAACAGAAGCACATTTCAAATTAATATTAGAAAACAATTAAATGAAAGCTTTCAAAATTGGAAAACATATATATGGCTGCCATCAATCTGAAAACAATACCCTGTCAGCTATAACATGTCAGTGTTGGATTTATGTTATACAGAAATAGTTCAGCCTCCATAAGCTGATGAGTGTAGCTTGTTGGAGGAAGTGAAAGTGAAAAAGGAACAACATTCATCGAATGAGCCTGCGATGCTCTTTTAGTGCTGCAGTTGCTGATAATGGCAGCTATTCCAAAATAGATAAGACATCATCAGTATGAAACAGCTGTGCAAAAACATCATTAGACTGAATGGCATGATCAGCCTTTAACTGGCTGTACTATCTGTGATAGTCTTCTAAATATTTCACTGAAAGCGTTTTGAAGATTGCAGTTACCAGTTTGCTACACCCTCGTTTTGATTAATTTCACATTTTATTAGGTTCCTTTTCATCAGGTAATACAGAAAGAGGCAGCTTGCTCAGAAGCAAGGAACACTGGGAATTAATCATGAGCTGGGGAAGGATGGAAAGGAGAGTGGCAGCTGATTTGTATATTTCAATCTTTTTCATGTTCAGGGAGAACGCCAAGCCACCCTAGTGGGTGTGTTACATTTAATCTATAAGCTTTATATTCCTTTCTGAATAGATGAAGAGAAACACCTTAAGTTACGCCTTCAAATCTCAGGAAGGAGGCTTAGAAATCACAACACTGCAGAAACACAATATATTTCAATTTGTGTTTACTTTCCCTTTTTTTTTTTATCTGCTTCAAGTCTCAAACCTATGAAACTACTACAGTGGATCACACTGAAGCACTGTGATAAATCCCAAAAAGCCAGTGCATCCAAGTGGCTTGGAATGAGGATACTGACTCCAACCATCATTTTCTGGGACATAGCTGGGGTGATACATGTGACTGTTGCACAAGACAGCCTCAGATAATGCCCCACCTATAGGCATTTTGGATATGACAGAGCCATCTGCTTTGATGCAAACATATACTCTTGTTATGTCTTTTAAAAAAACTTTTCTTAGCTTTTTTTCTCAGTTCCTTAAAAATACATATAACATTAATTTCTTTATTTTCTTACATTTATATCCCATGTTTTCTCCAAACATCTCAGCCTAGCTCAGCTTAGCATACCTAGTTCCTTCCTCTCCATTACTCAGCCCAATCATCTGCAAACTGCAAAACAGATTCATTCATTGATTTTATACATCACAAAACATACAAAGAACATGTATTTTAGGCTGATTGAAAAATAATTCTGTGGCATGAGAAACTATGGTGAAGAGGGTACTAAAGTTAAATCACTGTTTTAATCCCTTGTCTTGTTCAAAGCACAAAGACAACTTAGTTATTAAAACATGATTTCCAAGATGATTAATTAGATGTACTTTATATTCTCCCATTATTAAATACAAAGATCAAAGAACCCCTTTAAATGAGATTCTAAGGATCTCCTACTACGGCAATGATTATCTGTATTAAAATGTCAGAGGAGAGGAATCAATGGCATATAACCATTTATTTACAAAATCATCTAGGAATCAGTGGTATACCACCAAAACAATCACTATGCAGTAATAACAAAGGGGACAAAGAGTATCTCAGGAACTACCAAAATAACTGCTCTTCCATCAACCGGAGGGTGCACTTTGGGTGGCCCGCGGGGAGGCAGGGCCAGCGGAGTGGACCAAAAGTGAGCAGTTTTCACTTGGTCCACTCTTCGAGTATAACAACCTGTGAGCACGCAGTTGGCTCCAGAGCTTCACCCACCCTACCGTCCCTTTATTTAATGACTTTATTATTATTATTATTACATGTTAATTTTTTCCTTACAGGTATGTGGGCACTGCTACGGTCTTACAAAGGTTGCTGTTAAAGGACCGGGAAGGATTTTCCCTGCATTGGCAGGTTTCACCTTCCCTGTAGCAAATTGTCACAACTTTGGCAGTTTTAGGCCTTGGGCAAAATCCTTTAGTCTATTTCCCCTAAAGGGGGGGGGAGTGCGTGCAGTGGTGACATGCATGCCCCATGGGTTCCCCGTTAAAGGGGCTGGGTTGGAGGGGAGTCACTGGTCATACACTGAAAGGTTGTCAGTGCACTGAAAGGTTGTCAGCGTTGCAACGAAATTGAGGTGGGGCTCTCTGCGTAAACATCTTCCAAGGCCAGCCCTCTCCCCAGACAGATCTGACTAACCTTGATGTGCCCCAGATCCCCAGCTGGGTTCTGGGAGGGATGCCCAATGCCTAAGCCAAGGTCTTCCTATATCTGAAAGTTTAAATAAAATTGTGGCCAATTTAATCCCATAACACTTTGTCATGAGTCATTCATTTCTTCTGGGTAGGCTCTTGGGGATGCGGAGTCTCTGCCTGGGCATGTGAAGAAATGGATGGTGTTAGCTAGATGTCTTAGAAATTATATAGTTAGAAGAAGCTTGGCTTGATTATTCATCTTATGCCTCCAGTGACTGAAGGTCTTTGCCACAAGCAGTAGCACAAAATATTCAGAAGCACATAGTAACACGACACACACAAAGACATGCATCAATATGATTCAACGTATCAGTGGCATATGGTATGGAAGATGTGTGATCAGTGGGTGCTTTATCGCTAACTCTTACCATGTTCGTTGAATATGTGGAGGGGTTCATTTGAGCATTGCTTAAGAAATATTTTGGATGGGAACAAAAATATTTGGCTTTTAATTCAACCTTTAAAGATTAAGACTGATGTTCTACCTGCCTGGTGCTCCAGTTAAAGGGCTGTTGCCTTTTTCTGTAACCTTTGGCAGCAGGATTTCAAACTGGGGGGAAGCTCCTGATTCACCAAGGAGTCCACAGTTGTTTCCATAGAATCTGGAAGCAGAGGTGTCTTTTCAAGGCTCAGCAGACAATACGTTGGCTCAAATGGCAGTGGAGCCATATGGGAAAGATTGGGGAATGGATCTCCTCATTGGGGCTACTGTTGTACAAGGACTACAGATTCAAGTATTATTGGGCTGGGGTCATGACATGTGTACAGGGGATAACGTGGTCCCTGCCTTGGATAACAGTGGCAGATTGGACCAGAATACAACTCTTTACCCTTCTCCAAAAAATATTAGCATGCCATTCACTTCCCAGGGAGTAAATATTCAAGTACTGCATTTGGGGATGACATTGCATAGGACACAAAGCTTGCCTACCACCCCTGTCACTGGATGTGTCTCCCTTCACCAAGAGGGACTTCACAGAAGTAGACATTTGTGCATAGATCCAAGGAGGCCTTACTCTATACACATATACTGTCCCTCGTAATTATGTGCAATTCTCTAGTCTTAAATATTACCAGTGATTTAATCAAGACTCTGAGAGTCAGCAGCACTTCCTTCCCACTCTCTGTAACACAATGTCTAAACATGTCAATCAATGAGAGAGAGAGAGAGCTGCAAGAATAGCCACTGTATTACCCACCCACTGATTTGGCTTATTTGTTTCAGTAGACATACACAGTATCTATGATTACTATCCAACACTAGCATCTCCCTGAAGGCAACAGTCATCTGCAACATTTATACGCAATTGTTCAGCATCTCACCCACAAATCTCAGCTCTTTGACCTGAAAATTCATCTTGTATCACTCAGACTGTTTTCTTATTAATGCAGTCCACTAGGGATTGCAGTTCCATTAGCTCATCCACACCTCTTGAATGAATAAATTGTTGGCACGCCGGAGTGCTGGCTGTAGGTCCCAGTATCACTATGTAATAGTCACACCAAGTATTCTGAACTAGAAGCATTGGAGACAGTTGTATAAATCAGGAATGTAGAATCTGTGATGCTATTTGTGATGCTGGCTGAGCAATTAAACATAACATTTGATTTGTTGATATTGACTCTTCCCCCTTTTAAGATGGCCTCAATTTCCTTCAAATTATAGAGCTGATAGTTTGACATGACCTCAACCCTTTCATGATAACAAAGGGCTTACCAGAATATCAGACGTCCCTTTAATTCCCTTGTAAGACATTTAACAGCGCGGTCCTAAACACACTTATGTGGGAGTAAGTCTCATTGAGCATGGTGGGCCTTGTTTTTGAGAAAACATGGACGATTTGGGAGAACCCATTGCTCTAAAACAATTGCTTCCAGTTCAAAAGAGTCAATCTCTAAAGGATGTGCAATGTGCATCTCCATCTAATGTTCATATTTTTTAAAATACAAATTGCATCAGCTAGGAGGAGCTAATAATTAATAGGATCAGAGCTTGTGTGGAAGAGCAATTTAAGCCTTCCCATCCCTGCTGCAGAGCTAGGGAAAAATTCTCTGAATATACCAATGAGTGCCGATTACTATCTTGGTATATTCAGAGAAAGGATTTTCCTCAGGATCATAGCTGGGGTAGAAAGGGTTAAATTGCTCCTCCACAGTGTGTTGATCACTGTTCTGATTCCATTAATAGTTAGCCTCTTTCAACTGATGCAATTTGCATTTTAAAAAAGCAAGCAACACATTAGATATAGAGATGCATTTGGGCACTGAGTTCTGGGGTAACTAACCTATGGTTGAGATGCTGCTGAACTACAACTCCTATCAGCCCAATCAATGGCCAGCAATGATGGAAGTTGTGGTTCAGCAGAAACTGGAGAGCCACAGTCTAACCACCCCATCCCAAGTGACTGTTCTGCCTTTCTCTCTTACTGGTATTTATCCTAAACAACTACTGCTTTCGTCACATTTTGCCAGATACATCAACTCATTTTTAACAGCTTCTTTGATGAACCACAGCAACCTGTATGTGCATCTTCTGGAAATGCATCCATACAGGGAGGGGCCATTGTTTCTTTTAATGCTGAAGAGGAAGAAGATATGCTTTCTATCTCTGGATGCCATTATCCTGGCATGGATTGCTCCCCCACGCACCTGTCATTGAGGAGGAAAACATGCATAAAAACATAGCTGGACACCATGAATCCAGCAAATGTCTAGCTTGAAATTCTCCATAACGAACAGCCATTCTGCAACCTGTTTTATCTAAGCTCAGGCTGTCACTAACCTTACTGCTGTTCAGTTAAATTTATTTGCTAAAAGACCACTTGTCATTGCAATTATAAATGGTTAGATTGAGGTGCTCCTTGGGAGAAAGGCGATGGCAAACCTAGACAGCATCTTAAAAAGCAGAGACATCACCTTGCCAACAAAGGTCCGTATAGTTAAAGCCATGGTTTTCCCAGTAGTGATGTATGGAAGTGAGAGCTGGACCATAAAGAAGGCTGATCGCCGAAGAATTGATGCTTTTGAATTATGGTGCTGGAGGAGACTCTTGAGAGTCCCATGGACTGCAAGAAGATCAAACACATCCATTCTTAAGGAAATTAGCCCTGAGTGCTCACTGGAAGGACAGATCGTGAAGCTGAGGCTCCAATACTTTGGCCACCTCATGAGAAGAGAAGACTCCCTGGAAAAGACCCTGATGTTGGGAAAGATTGAGGGCACAAGGAGAAGGGCATGGCAGAGGATGAGATGGTTGGACAGTGTTCTCGAATCTACAAATATGAGTCTGAACAAACTGCAGGAGACAGTGGAAGACAGAAGTGCCTGGCGTGCTCTGGTCCATGGGGTCATGAAGAGTCAGACATGACTAAACGACTAAACAACAACAGATTGAGGTACATTACACTTACTGGGTCTCTTCATGAAGCGCAGGGGGCAGGAAGCTTTCCACTGCCCTCACTTCCCAGAATACTTTGGGAGCAAAGTGATGTGAAATGACATGCAATGCTCCTAAGGCATTCTGTGCAGTGCAGCCAACAGGAAACTGGAGGAAGGTGTGGGGTTTAATCTTTAAAAGAAAGAAAGAAAAAGAAGAAGGGGGGGATGGACAGAAAATTTTTGTACACTTTGTAAGGCTAAGGAAGGTAAGTAGCTAGTCCCTCTAAAAGAATTCCAGAGAAATTCCTCCTTGCCCCCATTATTTTTCAGGAGGGTTTTGTCATAAATACTCAAAGAAGACTTTTTTGATATAGCTTTAATTAAACAACTCACTGAGTAACCTGCTGCATGCCTGAAATTCAGTCCAACGCAAGGCACCTCAGAATAACTTCCATGCTGTGGATATTTTTTGGCTAAAACATGTCTGTATGATGACAAGATGATGACTGGATGACAGATGGCTGTGGTCCATTACTCCTCACAAATCCAGAACATTTGCACCTGCTCCATCACACAATCCTACACCTTTAACGCAGATATAGAGAAATCTACCTCTTTTTCTTTTTTTGTACCATTTGAGCGCCATGCTTGTACTGCAATCTGAGATTAAACAGGAAGGAGTCACAGAGCACAGCAGAGAAATGATGGTGATGAATTGCATAAATGCTGCCTAACTATTAGGAAGAAACAAATATGTGCCCACAGAATTATTTCAGTGGCTTCTTGACCCCTATTAATATTGAGAAGGCCTTTAAAGAGGAAAGTCATTTTGATTAAGAAAGAGTATTCTCAGACGCTTGTGTCTCCTGGTGCTTTCTGTTATGCCACAGTTTTATTCTCAATCTGGCTCTAAGACAGCTCATTGTAGCACAGCTTCTTCATTTGTCATTTGAGAACCCTGTCGGCTGGTATCGCAACTCCCAGCGAAAACAAGAACATCAAAAGCAAAGCATAAGCTGCTTGGGCTTCTGAAACCTTGCCAGAACAGTGCTATATACTGCCCCCCCTTTTTTGGAGGGGGAGCAGTTGTTGCTATACATTCTTTGTTGTGTGCATCGTTAAAGGAGAAAAGACACAGCGTAGCATTCTAAGAACAAAAATGCCCCGATGACTTGCAGTGATAAGAGAAAGAAAAGGGTGGGGGGAATCAAGTCACAGAATGTATTAACTATTCAAAAGCCATTCCTCCCACTCTTTATTCTGTGTCAGACAGGGAGTTGCAAACTGTTCAAAAATAAGCCTATTTAAGCATAGAGGCCGGCTAGGGAGAATAAACCTTTGTAAATTTGCCTGAGTTTAAATGGCGCTCCAATCCTCTGAAAGAGCTTATGATGCCACAGTGCAGATAGCAGTTTGAACCGCTGCAGTTAAATTGCAGGCTGCATTTGAACTGAACATTTAAAGCGGTAACATCCCACTTTAAACAGCCATGGCTTGCCTCAAATAATTATGGGAACTGTAGTTTAAGGGTGCTGAGAGTCATTATAAGACCCCTATCACCTTCACAGAACTACAGTTCCCAGAGTTCCATGGGAAGAGAGATTGATTGTCAAGCCTCTGCGGGAACTGACACTGTGAAGGGAATAGGGTATTTCTAACCCTCTCAAAGGGACGCGGGTGGCACTGTGGGCTAAACCACAGAGCCTAGGGCTTGCCGATCAGAAGGTCGGTGGTTCGAATCCCCATGACGGGGTGAGCTCCCGTTGCTCGGTCCCTGCTCCTGCCAACCTAGCAGTTTGAAAGCACGTCATAGTGCAAGTAGATAAATAGGTACTGCTCCGGTGGGAAGGTAAACGGCGTTTCCGTGTGCTGCTCTGGTTCGGCAGAAGTGGCTTAGTCATGCTGGCCACATGACCCGGAAGCTGTATGCCGGTTTCCTCGGCCAATAAAGCGAGATGAGTGCCACAGCCCCAGAGTCGGCCACGACTGGACCTAATGGTCAGGGGTCCCTTTACCTTTACCTAACCCTGTCAAAACCCTTAACAAGCTACATTTTCCATGATTCTTTGAAGGAAGCCATGGCTGTTTAAAATGGAATGATACTGCTTTAAATGAATTGTTCTTAGGACAGACAGCCCTGAGAAGATCTTGTCTGCTGTTGGGAATTCTACTTCTCTTTTCCTTGCTTTCTGTTACTGCTGACACAGACCACACAAAATCCCACTAGCATATGGGATTTATGCCAGCCTTTGTGGGTCCTGGATGAAAAAGCTCATAGGATGCTACACAAAAGTGTTAGCAGAAGTGTAGATCTGAACTGATTTCCCTTTGCAATTTACTCATGAGATAATATTATTTAAACTTTAAATAATATCAAATATAATATGAATATATGACAAAAGGATAAACAATTCAAACTATATGTGACATTAACCATGTAGTCTGACCTTGTGTGCAAGCTTTTTCTTTACAAATTGCTGGGGGAAGAGGCAGAATCCCAATCAGGTCCTCAGTGCCTGCAATTGGCACTGTAAAATACCTCCTATGCACTTCCAACAGCAGCCAATGAGATGGTACGGGTGGACCGCTCTTGCTCTCCCAGCTTCCCAACATAATGTGTCCACACAGGGTGGAAAAACCAACCTGACACTCCTGCTACCATGCACTGAGCTCCACATGCCTCAACTCTTCCTTCCCTTCCCTTCCCTTCCCTTCTCAGTAAGCACCAGCGACTCACCATGTTGGAA
Organism: Podarcis raffonei; assembly: GCF_027172205.1. Lineage (NCBI taxonomy): Eukaryota > Metazoa > Chordata > Lepidosauria > Squamata > Lacertidae > Podarcis > Podarcis raffonei. Next base: position 34,673,052 of record NC_070610.1, read on the forward strand.
AGACAGGAGAGCAACAGAGCCCCATCCTCTGCTACTGTACATTTCAATTGTTAGGAAGGAAGTTAGGAAGGAAGGAAGGGGAAGCTGATCCAGGTCAGGATCACAGCAAGGGGTACAGAGTCTTTACACATTAACTTGAGATTGTAGTGGGAGTCCCCAACACTTTAACTAGATACAACAGAAGGAACAACGGCTCTGCAGAGATAATTTCACCCTGTGCTTGGTAACATCCACAAATAATCTCTTTATTATGATTTGCCACTGAACGATTGCATTTGTTGGTGGCATCTGTAGATCATGTCATGTTCTTAGTAGAATCCTAACTGCTCAATATGTTACCCATTTTTGGTCTATCCCAATTTTGAAATAGTTGTGAGAACAGCTATTTTTCAGTCAAAAACCAAACCAAAACAAAAAACAAAACACACCATTTAAAGATGCCCTTTGTATAATAAGTAATTTCCCCACAGGTACATACTTTTATAAGCTTCTAAAATTCCTTGTAATTCAAAGTACTTTAAACACATTTGTGTCCCCTAGCAAGTTCTCAAATGTAGTGTCCAATCTTTTCCGCCTAGCTAATATATTTAATAATCCACAGCTGCCTTTATCTGGTTGGAGAATGTACAAAGATAATAAAAGTTAAAAATAAACCTCCATTAGTTTTAAACTACCCTTTTGTGGAAATCTCAGGCTTTCTGATAAATGCTTCTGATGGCTAAAAGGATATTTCCCAAGCAGAGGAGACTGAAATCCAAAAGCTATTAACATGACCTCGAAAGAAGTGTGCTGACATTTAACTTTAGATAGGAAGGCACTTCGCCAGTGATATTATTGAAGGTTGAATTTAACATGTAAAGATGTATTTGTTTACAACTGCAGAGATAAACAGTGACTTTTTCAGCAAGGCACATGGCGAGAAAACAAATAATCACCTCAGTTTTCAACAGGCAGCATTCCTTCTGTCTGAAAAAACAACAACAGAGGGGCCTAAATTCAGCACAAGATTTAGGCATCTTTACACCTGGCAACTGAAGTGCGCTTAAGGAAACTTAAGTCTATGTTGGATTTAGGCCATGATTTATGATGGTCAAAGACCAGTTATAGCATTGAGCTGTACACCCACAATGAACCAATATGTACTAGAGATTGGCACAAACCCCTCCCAATGAACCTAGAGCAATGTGTCATGTGCACACTCTACACATTAGTTTGGGGAAGTGATGGCCCAATTTATGTGAATCTTACACCTCAAAATAGCTCACTGGCTGTGGACCTCCTTAGACCATGTAGACCAAATAATTCTTAATAGACACGGCCAGAATTGCAGTGCAAGTGTGTTAGGGGTCAAACTGTTTTTAATCCATGTATTTCAGAACTGAGCCCAAGCTCTACCCACCGAACCACAGAAGTTGCTAAGCCAAAGCAATTTAAAAGTGCATTTCATGTCCCGCTCCTACCCCCTCACTCCCTCAGGCACCCATCTCTGACTTACTATATTCAGTCATACTCTGGCCAAGGTTCAAAGGGAGACAAAGAGCCTCGACACTGAGTAACTAGAAATATAATAACCCAGCAATATTCTTGTATGAAACCCTTTTCATTTGAACTGCGAACACTGCAAGGATAAACAACATTGGAAGAAACGATACATAAAAATACACATATTTGAAAAGAAGTCCACATGATTTTGCCAAATGTCAACATAATCAACTCTACATGAATATTAGTCTATTACTGGTACAGTGGTACCTCGGGTTAAGTACTTAATTCGTTCCGGAGGTCCGTTCTTAACCTGAAACTGTTCTTAACCTGAAGCACCACTTTAGCTAATGGGGCCTCCTGCTGCTGCCGCGCCGCCAGAGCACAATTTCTGTTCTCATCCTGAAGCAAAGTTCTTAACCTGAAGCACTATTTCTGGGTTAGCGGAGTCTGTAACCTGAAGCGTATGTAATCTGAAGCATATGTAACCCAAGGTACCACTGTACTTCATTTTCTATAGTATGTCATACTTCGCTGGTAGACTATCACTGCTGCGTGACACCATTTTCTCCCACATATTGTTATCAAGGATTTAAACAGTCCTTTACATATCCTGGATAGAGCTATACAACCATATCCTAATATGTTTCCAGGTAGTTTTGTGAATTTTAGGACCAAACCAGAAGAGTTGCCATCCATGCAACTCACCCTTGCATTAATTGCTTTTTAAAAAGTACATAGGAGGTGTGGCAGATCAGAACAACAATGGAGGGGCAAAGGATTAAATCCTGCTATGCCTCATGCCAGGATTGCAATCTAAATTTGGGCTCCTATGTCTGCTATTTACTTTTAAATGAGGCATTCACCGAATTGCTAATTGCATAAATGGTGCCTCATCTAGTTTGGCCCTTGGTAGCCTGAACATTATTTGAGTTTTACAATTGTTTCTTTATCAATGTGCAAAAATAGCATATCCAACAATGTCACTGAACAGACACTTGTTATGGCAATATACCATGAAGATGGGATTACTAACGATCATAACTAGGGAAAAATGCAAGTCATAAATATTTGAAAGCTTTTGTTTTTATTCCTGTCATGTGTGGTTTATCAAACCTAAGGTATAATTTCATATCAGAGGTTTAGATATAGTCAAACATTGGTCATAAAGCCATAGGTTCTCCCAGGAAGAGTGGAAAGTCTTGTGAACAGATAAAAGGAAGAGGCACTGAGGATTCTTAGTTTTAAAAAAGGAAGGGAAGAAAAACTGGATGCCATAGAATGTTTATCTGGAAGCAACTCCCACTGGATTCAGTGGGAAATTGGAAGCAACAGAGCATGGCCAAATCTAATTTATGAGTAGGAACTCATAAGAGAAACCTGTAACAAGAACAACCCTATTCATGTTTACTCAAAACTAAGTCCCATTGTGTCATTGTACCTTACTCCAAGGAAAGTCACAGCATGGGTGACTTCTGAACCAAGGTAAGACATGTAAATGATAAGTATTAACAATACTGCAATGTTTATGTGTCCACTATTTCTTTACAAAGAAGACTAGGGAGAGAACAGGTTAGGGCCACAGAACATTTCTTCTGGCAGAGAAGCAACCACTGAGACTCCTTCAGAAGCAAGGTAAGATGTTTAGGTGCTAAATACTTGTACAACTGTACTGCTTCAGTGTCCACTGTTACTTTCCCAAGGGAGGAGTATGGGGTGCTAGCCACATGACCTCCTAGATGCCCCACCTGGTCCACTTTCCACTAGCTCAGAGTATTATACACACTCTCTCTATAGGTTATCATTGGATTTTGCCAACAGTGAAATTTGTATACATGTGAAAATTCTTCCTTGGGCCAAAAGCACTCAAGGGATTTAGGCAGAAGGCAAAAGAATATGGATAAGATCAGAAACATTTTTGAGGAAGATTGTGCACAGTTATTAATGCCAGCATGCCATTTTTGAAACACGTGATTAAAAATAAATAAATTATAATAGCCTGCTCATTGTAGAGTTCTCAGTTGCTTCTACAACCTTACATGTCTGGGAAGAGCTGTACTTAATTAGCTCAACTTTTTGACCATCTGTATAGTGCTCCAGGCCATTTATTGCCTTTTCAAGAGACAAGTATTAAAAGATGTATAGCTCAGACTGACATAATCCAACAGAGTGGAAAGGAGAAACTTCAAAGCCAGTGACACACAAGGCTTAAGGAGAGCTCTCTCTCTTACTCTCTCTTCGAAACTCAAATAATTCTATGTCTAGTCAAGCGACACTTCCAATAAGATGGCAAAGCCAGTCTTTGGTTATTACTTATTAAAAAAAATGTCTTTAGAAACTTGGAAAGTAATAGAATTACCTAGACCCACATATTATAGTAAAATTTAAAGACAGACCCTAGAATGCATGTTAAGTGTAGGGAGGAAGGCCTTGGATTTTACAGGCAGGAAAGACCTTGGGTTAGCTCCAGGTTTGAGGAGGCAAAGTATCTGACCTTCTCTCCTGCTGATAGGCTCAAGCTTACTTGACAGCTCCACTCTGAGGAGCTGCTGGCAGCTGCCATTTTAATTTCTCATAATATGCCCACTTAATGTAGTGTTACTCCAAAGCATCTTGTATAAATTAAAATGGAGGACTGTAGACCCCACTCCCTGGAGTGCAGGGCCAGGGAAGGTGCACAGGTGGCCTTTGCAACCAGGTGCTGACACTGGAAAAACCTGATCCAGAAAAGCCATGAAGAAAGCGTTGTTTCTTCACTAGTACATGATGCAAAACCATCAGAAAGCAGTAAAACATGTCTGCTACTATAGCAGGCTTCCTCAACTTCGGCCGTCCAGATGTTTTGAGACTACAATTCCCACCATCCCTGACCACTGGTCCTGCTAGCTAGGGATCATGGGAGTTATAGGCCAAAAACATCTGGAGGGCCAAGGTTGAGGAAGCCTGTACTATAGCTTAAGAATAGAGTCTTGAAGATAGCTATGCCAAAAGGCATACCTAGCTTTCCACTTCTCTTCATAAGACTACAAGAAAAGCTCTACAAAGGCCCTACAAAAGCCAGTGTGGTGTTGTACGTAAGAGTGGTAGACTCGTAATCTGGGGAACCGGGTTCGCGTCTCCGCTCCTCCACATGCAGCTGCTGGGTGACCTTGGGCCAGTCACGCTTCTTTGAAGTCTCTCAGCCCCACTCATCTCACAGAGTGTTTGTTGTGGGGGAGGAAGGGAAAGGAGAATGTTAGTCGCTTTGAGACCCCTTTGGGTAGTGATAAAGAGGGATATCAAATCCAAACACTTCTTCATCTAGGCTAGCATCCTGTTCTCACAGTGGCCAACCAGATGTCTTTGGAAACCCAGAAGTATGACCTGAAAGCAACAGCACTCTGGCAATGTCCAGCAAGTGGAATACAGAGGCATACATCCTCAGAAGACGGAGGCAGAATGTCGCCATTGTGGCTAGTAGCCCAGATATACATGGTTACGCAGAAAGGATATCTGCTTCTAGTAGAACTTTTATTACATTTCCCCCTACATATAAACACTTCTCATTACATGTAAACACAATACTTTAATTACCAGCCTCAATGCCAAGTTTTGACTTCTTTATCTCCCTCTCCTCCCTCTGTTTCTTTTGGCTGCTCTGAGCTAAGGAAGGCAATTGAGTAAAAGCTCACGCTGAGTGTGCTTGTGGCTCTATTTACAGGTCTGAAAACACACAGTGGTGTTCAGGAGAGAGAGGGGGGAAATCAAGGAGTTTTTAATATTTATGAAGCAGTGAATATCACAGATCATTCTTGTCCTCAAGTGCCTTCACACAGCCTTAAGGAAAGGAAAGAAATGTGATATTCTCTAGTATTTGGCAACTGTTCCAGTGCAAAAAAAGAAAAGCAAAAAACCTCCTACAAAAAACAAAAAGGGGAAAAAAGAGAGGTTATCTCAGCTTTCCCACTCTCTCAAAACAGTTTGTACCGCCTGAAGGAGAATCTGCAGAATTAAAAGCTCAACAAGTCTATCAGAAAAATGTCTGAAGCCATTACAGGACTCACTCATTGCACAGGCGCATATTAATCTACATTCTAATTTAAACCAGCCTATACAAGAGATATAAATACATAAACACAAACAAGGAACTATTGTGTTCTGCTCTCTATCCATACCTACATCTACATCTTGTATGCTTTGACTTGCATGATCATTTGTTATATAAGATAGTCAAGTCTTATTCTCGAGTAAATGACCCTGTATGTACAGCAAGGAAAAGACAGGAACACCTGCAGGGCATTTCTACAACATCCTTATTTCCAGAACCAGAATTTCAATATCAAGTGCTTCGTTATAAACAAGGGTTCACCACAACAACTCACATGCCATTTGTAGGAACTGCATCTTTCAGTTTAGAGATTATTCAAGGGGAAACTAGCTCATGTTATGCTATTAGTTTACAAACATACAAAGAATTTAAAGGAGACTGTAAGATAGGATGCTTTCATTGCAATTTCACTGCTGACAACTCTAGAACTTGGGACTGAGCTTCTTGAAGATCTGCCTGCGCTCTTATCAACCTGCAGGAGGACTAAGATCAGCCTACAAAGGCTCTGCATGCATGCCCACCAGCACATTTCATTAGGGTGGCAGCCACTAGAAAGAGGGCCATTTCAGTGGTGGCCCTTAATTCTAGAATTCCCTCCTCCAAGAAGTAAGCTTATATCATTCCCTGTTGACTTTTAGGTGGACTCTGAAAAGCAGTGGCCAGCACGGTGAAACAGGGGAGCATTGCTTGCTTGGATTGCCAACATGGAGGTCTCTGCTGGAGAGTGGCACAGTGCAGAGGCCGGCGCAGTATGAACACAACAGCGGGAGATCAGATGATTCCACCGCTGCACCCACACATCACCAATCTCCCTCATGTCTTCCCCCTTGCCTACTGGCAGCGACTTCCATGTTAGGAAGCCTGATAAGCAGCACCATTCCAACCAGCAGGCCACTACTGGTCCTGATATCAGCCTACTTTTAATTAGGAATTTTATTTTATTTTATTACATGTCAAGATGGGGTTGACTCAGAATGCAATAGTTACATGGCTCTTTTTTAAAATTGTGATTTTTTTTTAAAAAGTGTTTTAAATCACTGCATTGGAAAGATAAATATATTTTGAAAGGCAGCCTAGAAGTGTATTAAGTAATAAACTGGGCATTTTATTTTATGTAAAAAATAAAAAAGCTGGCTTTGCCCAAGACATGGTAACCCCAAGGGTGTGGGCCTTTTTGATAGTGCCTATCTCAACTTTCCCATGCTCCTCTCATAAGCCGGGAAGAAATAGCCTAAAGATAGCCAGGATAAATGTGGCCCAAACTAGAAATGCCATATTTCAGAAAATGAAAATCCGGACCCAAAAGTTTTTGAGCTTTTCTTTCTTTCTTTCCATCAAAGTTGTTGAGATTTCTTTGCGAAATCTCAAAAAAAGGAGAAGAGTTTTAAAGCTATTTTTAATGAATTTTTCCTGGATTTCCCCAGACATTTCAGCAATTTCCACCCAGACACTGTTTACGGGGGCTGAATGCTGTCTATGTCCAGGAAATTCTGGCCATATGGCAACCCTACCAAAACAAGTAAGTGCTTTGCAAGGTGCTACCTTTGTCACTCTGCTTATTTCTGCATGGACCCAAGTGTATGCTATCATCCATACATGATGAAGGACACACTTTAGCTCTAAAAAAGGAGGCACTGAAACAAGTGAAGCAACTCTCCAGTCAAAATGAATCACACAGAAACACACTAGCACCTCTCACCTGAAAGGTACCTATTGTTTTCCAAAACACAGGTGTACTCTGGCAAGTTAGATTGACCGTGCATGGAAATGGAATGTGAGAAGTTCAACAAGCATGTCTGTCCTTGTGAACTCTGAATCTGTCAACAAGCCTTTCCATCTTGTGACTTCTATTAGAGCTAATGCATTTATGCTTGTTCATATGTGCAACCAGTGATTCTGAACACAACAACGCTTTCTAACAGACACATCTAATGCAGCATCCTGTTTTATACTGTAACTAATGGATATGCTTCCAGGAAGTCTGTAAGAAGGGCAGAAAGGCAATAGCTATTCCCAGGCAGCAACTGGTGCACAAACCATCTCTGCATGTGGAGATTCCATTAAACTATAATGCCTAAAATAGCGAACCCACTTGTTATTTTTGTTCATAATAAAATAAAATTAGAAGTAAAGAAATGAACCCATTCATTCTCCACATGCCTATCTTTATGTGGGCAACGCAGATACCATCAACACACAAGTCAGAGACTTGGTAAACCCCAAGGTTTGCAGAAGTAACAAAAAGTAGGGGGAAATACCCATGCTCATTAGAATGCTCACTGGGCACAGAATGCTCACATACTTGGGGGGGGGGACCCAGGGAAAATAGAATATTATGGAAAAGTGCATGGTTGTCTAGGACAGAAGTACTCTACATCACAACTTTATTGTTGCAGGTCCCTCTGATAATGGCTAATAGTCACTGATAGAACGATACAGTGGTACCTCGGGTTAAGTACTTAATTCGTTCTGGAGGTCCATTCTTAACCTGAAACTGTTCTTAACCTGAAGCACCACTTTAGCTAGTGGGGCCTCCCACTGCCGCCCCAGCGCGATTTCTGTTCTCATCCTGAAGAAAAGTTCTTAACCCGAGTTACTATTTCTGGGTTAGTGGAGTCTGTAACCTGAAGCGTATGTAACCCAAGGTACCACTGTACTCTTTGACTTTTTTCAGCCTATTTTAAAGCTGTTTCGTCCAGTGTTTGTCCCCAATATATTATGCAGTGATTCATAAACACACTTCCCATGACTGGTAACTTCAATTTATTCAGATGCAGGACCCACTTTTGTCCCAAATATGCATTTGGGAATCCATTTTTTTAAAAAAAATCTTTTTCATGCTGACAGTGTTACAACTCATCTTGGATCAGGCCATGACCCACTAGTTGGTCCAAACCCAACAGCTGAAGACTTGTGTCCTAATGAGTAGACCCCACTGGACACGGTGGGATTAATTCTGAGTAAAGGTGCAGGGTTTGTGCTGTTCATAATGCATAGTGCGAAGAAGTACTTTCCATTGACTCTCCTGTTGGATCCATTACAATGAATGACTGCAACCAGGGCTTTTTATTTCCCACACCTCTTGGGTGGGCGCCATTGACATTATAAGAAAACAAGGCATGCATTCATGGTGAGTTCTGGCACTTATTTTTCTAGAAAAACATCACTGTATCTAGATCTTTAAAAAGAAAGACCTTGAGATCCAGGAGTGAAGACAGGGCTTTGCCTAGTGAAATACAGAAATAAAGAAAAAGAGATGAAGGAGGCATGAATCCCAGATTCTCTGTTTTCAAAGAGGTTCATGGTAGGGCAGTGAACAGAATGCAATCAGTCCTTGGTTCATCTCAGATTGCCTCAGTTCAGCGTACAATTGGTTTCAGTAACTCTTGCTGCTGAGTGATTTAGGTTAGATGAAAGAAAATGTACAAGATTACTGATGTCTCTTCACATTTAGGAGAGCAGTCATGTATTTTCCTGCACTTTCACCACTGATGTACAGTGGCTAAATATTTGCTGCCAGTATCCTTCACAGAACGCTTTGTGAATCTAGGCGAGACACTAAAAAACCTTTTGCTAAGAAATCGTGCAGGGAAATCTGACATGAGCCCATCCAGTTTGCATTCGGCTAATGAAGTTTTCATAAAAACATTCTGAGAGCAGCGATTACGGTCGCTAGGATGGCACTTGTCTTTGTTCCTCCTGCACCCGTCCCACTTCAGCCTGGTCCTTGGGAATCTTCCATTAATTATTTGATTATAAAGGCCTTTTAAAAATAAAATACACTTACATGGATAAGTAGTTAAAGTTTAATTTAAAAGCATCAGACCATGGCATAATTTGAGTTGAAAATGAACCTCCAGGCTGAGGCTAATTAAACTAACTTCTGGGTCACGAGGTACACACTTCAGTACTTAGAGACTACTTAAAATTATAAATAGTCTAACGCATTTTGCCTTTGGGCTGTTTCATTTTAAACAGAAGAAATCTGTTTATCAGAGGAGATTTGTGGCATTATGCACTGCATTTATTGGCATTCTTGGGGTAATTTTCACACGTGAAGCTTAAACAAGTTTGTGCCTAAAACATTTTGTAATGTTAATGTAAAATGTCTATTGTCTAGACATGTACAATCAACTTCTTCTCTGCATTCTACCTCATATGACACACATTCATCCTTATGTATCTAGGCTTTTAAGTATAGGTAATGGCATTTCTCTGTCTCTCTCCCTCCACAATTTCCTCACTCCCTGTTCATGATTGTAAGCTACTTGGACACAAAGCTCTGCTGCCTATACAACTCTGTGAGGCACCACGTACAGCACAGATGTGGTAATACAGTGGTACCTTGGGTTACATACGCTTCAAGTTACATACGCTTCAGGTTACAGACTCCACTAACCCAGAAATAGTACCTCAGGTTAATAACTTTGCTTCAGGATGAGAACAGAAATCGTGCTCCAGCGGCACGGCAGCAGCAGGAGGCCCCATTAGCTAAAGTGGTGCTTCAGGTTAAGAACAGTTTCAGGTTAAGAACGGACCTCCGGAACGAATTAAGTACTTAACCCGAGGTACCACTGTAGTGGAAATAACAGGTGGGAACTGCAACAAAATATTGCAGTATGGATTGCTCCTATTCAAGATACTCTATTCCATTCTATGACTTAGAAAAGATATTTGATTTTATGAGACACCACAAGAAACACCCCCGCCCTCCAAACATACAGTAGGGTTTTGTTGCATGGCCATCATCTGTACTTGCACGAAAGAGAAAAAGATGCTTGCCTCTAAAATGGGAACAACAGTAGTCCATCTCATAGGGTTGTTATCTCATCCTTCATAGATTTAAATATATACCTTTGCACAATTAAAAGTAGAGCACAGAAGCATTACGATAGTGGCTCTTCATACAAAGGACAGCATTTTTCCAATTCAAAAAGTGGTATAAAAATACTCCTGGAAACTTAACCTCCCCCTCCCACAAGATTAAGACTTTGACCTGTACCCACTCAGTGGGGTGGATTGCAATTCAGCAAATCTGAAATAAATTTTCTAAGACACAGAGTCCTTCATCTTTTAAATAGGCTCTACACTGTTAAACGATAATGCTTTGCTCTGGCACTGTGGGATACTATCATCTGGATGTTGATAATTTTTGTGTTCATCAACTGGCTCAGACCTTGCAAACTTTGATGCAATCATTCACTCCGTCGAAATATTGATGTGTCAGTCTCCCCACTATGCATTTCTCAATTGCTTTCTACATTATGAATTTCATACTGAAATAGTTGTGAGAACAGCTATTTTTCGGCTTAAAAATATTTTTGCATAAATGTTATCTATAATTTAAAAACATGGCTCTGCTGATCCATGCATTTTAAACCTCCAGACTTAATTAGTGTCATTCTGTCTAACGGACTACAGTACAGAAATTCCAATTAATTCAGGATTCAGCAGGTCAGGGTCTTCCCCGTTCTTAATGCAGCTGCCACATTGCTACTTCTTTGCTGTCATCTCAGTGGTTCAGGTTCAGCAACAAGTCTTGCAGTAGCTGCCTTCAGTATCAGCAGATGAAGGACAGAAAAGTAGCCTTCAAGAGGCAAGCCTCTTTTGCTCCTGCAGCTATGCTAATAGTCAAGAGAATTTCAAAAGCACTCAAGAGACAGAAAGAAATGGAGAATCCTAAAGAGAGAGAAAGGTTTTTATGGTTGAGTGGGGGAAGAATAGATTTTGAAGCTAATTCGTAGAACAACTCACTGATTAGAACTAAAATGATCTAGGCTGGAGTAAAACTCATAACTTCTATAAAGGGTGATGCCTGCTCTAAGTGTTCCTAATGCAAGTTCAAGGTTTCTTCATGGCCCTTGAAATTTCAGCTGGTATTTAATTAAGGACTCTGTGGCTGATCAGCTATAGAGCACCTTTAACTTGTGGAAATGGTTTGCAAACCTTATAGCAGTCACTTTAAAAACATGCAAGGGAGATCGGCTCCAGCTTTGTGGGGGGGGGGTAGGTAAGCAAAGCAAGCAGGTGATGCTGTCTGCAGCGGAAATCTATCCCTTCTTCTTTCTTCTTCTTTGGCGATCACTTGTAGCCGAGTAAGACTGTCTTCCATAAACACGGTTTTAACAATGAGTCTGTAAGTGACTGTGGAGGCCAATTCTGGACCCACACGTCCTTCCACAGTGGGGACATTGGTACCCGGGTGGGAGCTGATCATGATGTGGATTTGCCAAGCGTGCCTTCCTCTTAGCATGTTTCTCCCTTGCGTTCTGATTTCAAGTGTCTTCAAAGTCCATGACACCTTTGGTAAAGGCTGTTCTCCAACTGCCCCTAACAGGGCAAATTAGTAAAACTTCTTTATAAGAAAGAAGTACAAGATAACACACATAGAAAACTGGAAGCTGATTTATACCATTAGTCAGACCATTGGTAAATTTAGCTTAGCACTGTCTACAGTGACTGGAAACAGTTGTCTAGGATTTTAGAAGGGGGTTTCTCTGAGCCCTACCTGTATTTTTGGGATTGGACATGGGACCTTCTTAATGCAAAGCGGATGACCTACTACAGAGCTAAAGAAGATGATTCCCATAAGGCCACTAAGGCCAGAGTCTTAAACTACCTGACTGCCCCACCTCTCATACAACCTGTGACAAATTTAGCTATTCCCTCTAGTGGAGAAAGGGAAAGAAGAAAGATGTCCTAATGGTTAAATGATTTCACACTTGAACCACAGTATTTCTTCTTGTTGGCTCTCATTCTTCAATGATTTCAAAGGCTTTCTGTAGAATTTCAAAACTGGAAAGAAGCTGAGATAAACTTGCCAGCTCTAACCTCATTATATCCTTTGCTCCAACTCTGTCTTGCCCTTTGGAGCATGTATTTCTTTGCTGCTGAATGGTCGCTGCTGCTCATGATTAATTATCTGCAGCCATACGCAAAATACACCATGATGGATCACCTTCTGGCATCAGCATAATTACTGGCTATAATCACTGACAGTTTTTGTCACTTTGAGAAGCCAGTTGCCAGCATGCAAAGTTGAGGGCAAACAACAACTCGTGAAAGGAGTATAAAGTTAGAGAACCCAGTTTGATCTTGGAGCCCATCAACTATAGACATCGTGTACTTGGAACTATATGGCTCCAGCAATGCCACCCAAGCTACAGCAGCAGTTTTTCTTTCGACTGTGAGTAGCAGAACTTGGTGTCCTATCCTAAGAACTTAAGAAGAGCCCTGCTGGATCAGACCCAAAGGCCCACCTTGTCCAGTATCCTGCTTCTCACAATGGCTGACCACATCTCTGGAAAGCCCACAAGGAAGACATGAAGGCAACTGCCCGCTCCTGTTGTTGCTTCCCAGAAACACCCCATTATGATCTCCCATAATATATATCATCATGTTTTCTGTATTTGGGGGAATTCCAGTAGTCAGTGCACCTGGAGAGTCTCATCCCAGGAAAAACACATTCATGACTACCGTATCTCCCCATTATGATCAATAGATACTGACAGGCTTATCCTCCATCAGTTCTGTCTACTCTCTCTGTAGAGTCATCTAATCAAGCGGCTGTCACATCTTGTGGTACTGAATTCTATACATTAACTTTCTTTTGTCTGCCCTAAATGTCCTGGCAAACCAAGTTCTTGTAGGTATGAGAAAGAAAGAAAAATCCTCTCTAGTCACTTTTTCCACACTACAACATTTTTTTTTATACACCTCCATTATGTCCCATGTTAGTCAACACAACCATACAGGTCTTACGAGACAGGAAAAGTATTTCGAGATCATCTTGGAAAGAAATTGGAAGAATTTGGGTTATCTGAAGTTTGGGGAAATGACACTTTTCTGTCCCTGCTGGCTCTCCCCACCCCTCTTTGCCCCCACCCCCAAAATATTCCTCCCCTTCCCCTCCCCTTTCCTGGCAGGTGGTGATGGCAGCAATAGTGGTAACACACAGAGGGGAGGGGAAGAGAAAAGAGGATAAACCATTTCTTTCCTTCTTGCCTGTTTATTTATTTTAAATCCCTTATATATTACCATTCACCAAAATGATTTCAAGATGGTTTACAACAGCAGTGTCCAACGTGGTGTCCTCCAGAACTTGCTGGACTCAACATCCCATCCGCCCCAGACAGCATGGCTAATGGTCAGCGATGTTGGGAGTTGTAGTCCAACATTTGGAGGATACCAGGCTGGGCTACAAAACAACAGTACAAAACAACCTAACCACAGCAGTAAAATGAGTTATCCAGAGGTTCATTAAAAGCTGGCACTAAGAATCAACAGGTAGACAGGTGTGATTTCAACAAGAGGTGGAACACCAGCAGGGCAGGCACCTGCCACACATCTGAAGGGAGATCATTGCCTAAAATGGGTGTCACTGCAGGGAAGGCGCTCTTCTAAGTTGCTGTCATGTGGATTTCCAGTGGATGTGGTATGACTAGCAGGACGTCTGATGATGGTGATGATGGTGATTATTATTATTATTTATTGAATTTATATACCGCCCTATACCTGGAGGTCTCAGGGCGGTTTCACAGAACTAATGATATTAGTGAATGGGCAGGGCAGTGAATGTACAGGGCAGTGAACAGTTCACTTGGGGAGCCTGGTCTCAAGTTGATCAAGACCTTCTAAGTCCGTAGCAAGACCTTAAACTTGGCTCTGCCACAAACAGACAACCCATGTGATTGATTACTTTAGCACAAGTATTACACATATGGGGTCTCTACGAAGTAATCTAGCTATTGTTTTTGTTTCTGAACCAAACTTAAGGGCAGCCCCACATAGACTGCATTACAATAGCATGGGTCACTTTTGCTAGATAAAGTAAGTATCTCCTGGTATATTATTTTAGTAGTGTGAAACTAGGAGCCCATGAGAAATGTAGCTGTAGGTGAATCCAAGTGCTTTAAAAACTCACTTCTCGCTTGAAATGGTCTTTTATTCACCCCACAGTTCTTTTCTGAGCCCAGCTCGGCAGAACTTTGTGACAACTCTGTTTTGTTCTAGTTTGTCTTAATACCTATCAGCTACCCAGGGAGCACAAAGTGAGATATTCGGATGATTTGTGGTTGCTTTCCAGACTGCTTCACAAAAGGGAACAAACATCAATGGACTTTCTCCCCTCTCCTGTGCTTCTAAATGCAAGCGAAACAGTGATGTGTGACTCTTTTTCACAGCCCTGAAAATCTAGTGATTCAATATTAATCCATGAGGAGAGTCACATATCTGAAGACTGACTTCCCTGGCAATATACACCATTCCTTTATGAAGCCTACAGTTAACTACACGAAGAACAAAGCATAGCATTAGCACTGCAGGAGCTTGTGATTGCTGCAAGAGATCAGGCAGACAATTGCTGTAGCTGGATTTTTTCCCTTCAGAAAAACCCCAAAAGGATAATTGTATGACATTGTATAACTGTGCAAGCTAGGATAATAAGGGTAATCAAATCTCATACTCCAAGGTGTGAAATAATTGCCTAATGATCAGAACAGAATTCTTTCTCCTCCCATGTCTACAAAGATTGAGCATTGTCTGAACTAATTGCAGGGTTGTTAAGATGAGAGCTATTTTAGATTGGGGGGTGGTGTCATCAGTAGTAGTTACTTTATGGACCAATCCTAATTATGATTTCCCAAAAGCAAGTCCTACTGAATTCAATGAGAATGATTTCTTATAGTATTATTACATTGTGCTACCTGATCTACTGGCAGTGCTTTTTTCCCTTAAAAAAATGTTTAGGGGTAGTCTCATTTTGACTCAAGAAAATCACCGGGAAAGGAAATGGAGCAGCCATTGGAGGTGGTAACAAGGAAACTGACCAATCACTGTGCTAGATTCCAACTCTTACTTCACACATTAAATGCTGGCTTCCGTCTGATACTCAGGAAACACCGGGAAAGGAAGGAATGAGGCCACTATCATGGGTAGCAATGGAACTGACAATTCACTGTGCTAGAGAAGAAACTATTTTTTATTTTATTTATTTTATATTTTTTCTCTCCGGTTAGATTCACGGAATGTTTAGGAGTACCCCTGCGTCCCCCTATTAAAAAGCACTGGATACAGGTAACTCGTAACTCACACATATTTAACTTGTGTGCATTCAGATTTATGCACTTGGCAAAAATAAAATAAAATAGCAAGGGGATGGAAAGGGAGTGTGTGTCAAGGAAAGAAGACTGGCAATTTCAACCACCACTGAATCCAATGTGCTTTGACTACACACAACTTTGGTTTCAGGTGTTATCCCTAGAACACAACCCCCATGTAAGTTGAGTGTTGCCTGTGCTTTAAAATTCTCTCTCTCTCTCTCTCTCTCTCTCTCTCTCTCTCTCTCTCTCTGTGTGTGTGTGTGTACACACACAACTAATTTGTATATTTGCTTTGCTTTATTTATTTATCTTTAAGCTAGACAAATTGTTAAGTACATCTTTACACTTATAAAGTGCACTTATATAGAAAAGCAAATAGCAGCCAATACAGGAGATTGCAGCAGGAAGTGGGGGTGTGTGTGTTTAACCCTTTCCTTCCTTACTGCACACCTGATGAAAATCACTCTTTTATAGAAGCTAATTGTACTGGGAGGAAAGCTGCAATTGGCACTACCCAGAGGCTTAAGGGTAGCACATAATATAACTGAATAAACGATGAGGGGCCAAACCTCAGTGGTAGAACATATATTTAATATGCAGAAGGTCCCGGGTTCAGTCCTTGGCACCTCCAGTTAAAAGGGTCAGCTGGCAGATGGTGAGAAAGACCTCTGCCTGGGACCCTAGAGAGCCACTCCAGTCAGAACTGGCTAGAGCAGGGGTCAGCAACCTTTTTCAGCTGTGGGCCGGTTCACTGTCCCTCAGACCATGTGTTGGGCTGGACTATATTGGGGAGGGGGGAATGAACGAATTCCTATGCCCCACAAATAACCCAGAGATGCATTTTAAATAAAAGGACACATTCTACTCATGTAAAAACATGCTGATTCCGGGACCAACCGCGGGCCGGATTGAGAAGGTGATTGGGTCGAATCCGGCACACGGGTCTTAGGTTGCCTACCCCAGTATAAGGCACTTTATTCTATTCACAAACTGATCTGCAGTCCCATCAGCCGATACAGAGGTATGTTATTTGTTAATGGACATATTGTGTGGCTTTGGAAGTGAACCTCATGGTCAGCTCTTGCGGTTTTTAATGGAGTTGAACTTCATCATTAATGAAGCAGGACTGCACTTTTCACATCTGCACAGAAAATTAGAGTTGCATTTTTTAACTTCATTATATTTGTACTTATCCAAAGCCTGGCCGTATTCGGTAAAATGTAACAATTATGCCTATCTAAATGAGAAAGAACAGGAATCCTATTTATAGTCCCTTACAG